>NC_085138.1:61922155-61982027 GCF_035046485.1 Aedes albopictus | reverse complement strand
ATTGAAATTTACAGTTTCCAATCAACTATAAACGCATGAAATCATTAGAAAATTACTGTTCTACATTTACATCGAAAATGCATAAATTACAACTGTACCTGCCAGCATTTTGATGAATAGTAAGCCTTCAAGAGGTTTTGATAAACGTCATAAAACCAGACATAGAGTAGAGCCTTTTAACCACTTCGTCCATTATTTAGGAATATTGTGGTATAACCCATATTTAATTTGGTGCCAGTCAAATATCCTCTCACAATTAAGCGGTGATGGACATTGGTTTATGTAACACCTAATTCCAACTAGGCGCAACTCGTTTTATAAAGTTTATTACCCTGTTGGGATTACTTCTCCAAATTTCCAAGGGCTCCAAAAACCCTTTACCAAATATCGCCAATCTGTGATTATACAGCATTCCGCAGTTGCAGAGTAAATGCTCGGCAGTTTCGTTTTCCGTTTGGCAGAAACGACACTCGGAGGATTGGATTTTTCCAATCTTACTTAGATGATATTTTCTCGGGCAGTGGCCAGTCATCAGACCAGTAATTACCCTGTAATCTCTTTTGTTTAAACTCAGTATGGACCTGGCTTTTCTGCACTAGGTCTTATGAACCTTTTTGCTTGCTTGGATGTATCCGAGACATTCCAATTAGATTCTACCGTAGACACTTCCAAAGTTTTTAGTTTCATCCGAAGAGCACACTCAGGAACTCCACAGAAAGGTTCACGGCCTACAAAGCTTGATGCCGCACCCTGTCTGGCCGAATTGTTGGCGTTTTCATTTCCCAGAATTCCACAATGACCAGGCACCCAGTATAAAGTTACCTCGTTCCTACTGGCCAATTGCTTCAGAGAAATAATTCATTCCCACACTAGCTTTGATTGACAAGTGGAAGCTTTTAGCGCATTTAAAGCCTGACTGACCGAAAAAATACAGATCTTGGCAAACCTATAATTTCTTTTCAGACAAATGTTGGCACACTCTAGAATGGCTTTAACTTCCGCTTGAAATACAGTGGGACTGCATCCCATTGGTATGACCTTACTGATACCAGGGCCAAAAACACCAGTTCCAGTATTTTTTCCCATCTTGGACCCATCAGTATACATTACATTAGAACCTAGACGTAAACTTGGCCCACCAGCATCCCAAACATAGCGACATGGTTTCACCACTTTAAAGGGAACATCATAGTTGGTCTTCGTTATCATCCAATCTTCTACTGTTTTTAGTTCCATGTTTGAAGTCTTTGGTGATCCTCAACAAGATCCCCGTCTAGGATTTTATTGTAACGTATAAACTGCAGGGTGCTTTTTGCCGCTTGTAGTTTAACAATGATGCAATGGCAGTATATTGAGCAGGGCATCCAAAGCAACTGATGGAGTGCTTTTCATTACTCCTGTCATAGATATACAAGCAAGTCTTTGTAGCTTACCTAGCTTCTTTTGAGAGGTTACCTCATTTCTTTTGGGCCACCAAACAAGCGAAGCATAAATAATCTTAGGCCGGATTATTGCAGCATAGACCCAGTGAATCATGTTAGGTCTAAGACCCCAGGTTTTTCCCAAGGATTTGCTGCGGACCCAAAGGGCATTGCTACCTGTTCGCGAAAATGCGCTCCCAACGTGGGCAGCAGCATACTGATATGCGCAACCAAGACCAATCATCGCATCGGAACCGTCATCGAAGATCGTTACGAAGCACGCGCACTCACCCGAGCCGACGGAACAGCAGCGACTAGCAACGAGAGAGTGAGTGCCGTGAGAGCCAGCTGTAAGCGCCGCCGCCGTAGCCATCATCATCATCATCGACTCTCGTCGTCGTCGCCCTGCAGGTAGCGTGCTGATGATGATTTGTTCCATACACGTCGCGTGGGTTCTACGCGCGCGTAGAACCTTCTACACTGAACGAAAACCCCCGCCCGAAATCGACTGACAAGCGATTCGATCGCGCCCCTTAACGACAATCGGTCGGAAACCGTATGCCCCACCGACCGAATGATGTCATCCTAAAATCGGATGACAGCCACATAAAAATCGAATGCTGACCATATGGTCGAGAAACCTTGTTTTTTAGCGATTGATATCAAAAAATTATCGTCATTCTTTCTAAACTGATATGCTAAATAGTGATCAGGGTACCCTTGCGGGCACCCTTTTCAAAAACGATGGCATGTCCAAAATAAGAACATGCACCACAAAATTTGAACGTCGCGAGCATAACGATCAAGGAACTTGTTACGCTATCGATGAATAAGTTTGACGCATCTGTGCTGCCCTCGCTTTCCAACTAACTTTCATTCAAACAGCGTGCGTCGGCTCATACGCGAATGAGATGATTGTCGTTCGCTTTCAGGGTGATTGCCGTACGACTGATTCGTCATTCCAAAACACGATTTTGCTTATTTGGACTGGTTGGTCTGACAAATCAGTCGATTTTCGGGATGAGGCTTTCGTTCAGTGTACGTGGTTCTGGTACGTTAGATTTTGGGTATAGGGTAATTGATCCGATCATGGAGGAGTTAAGCGCTGGGTTCATGTTTAAACCACAATTGTATCGCCCCAAGCAAACTTTTTACATGGATTGAATTGAAAATAATAAAATCCATCCTTAATCTACGGGAAAATAACGAAATATTGCCACTTTGATGTTGTTATGAGCATTTTATTCGTTTTTATCTGAAAGAACATTGTGTTCCTAATGTTGCGGTATGTGTTCCTAATGTTGCGGTATTTTGTTCCTATTGTTGCGGTATCCCATTGAAATCATATGGGATACCGCAACATTAGGAACACTACCGCAACAATAGGAACACAGCAGCAAACACATTTAGGAAAATATTTTTTTAAAATAGGTTTTTGGGCAAACCTTAAGCAAACAAATGGTGCAATCTCATAATTTAAGCACCATACATCTATTAAAAATACCTTTTGGTAACATTTCAGTCGAAAAAGTGCTCAATTGCCATTACCGCAACAATAGGTACTACCACAACGATGGGAACAATTACCCTATATATGCACCCGTTCGCGGTCGCAAGTCAGTTGCAATCCAAAAGTGAAAGTGATAGGGTAATTCATGTATTTTGGACAGGCTGAGGACAACGTTGGAAAAATCGTCCCCTAGCTTCCTTAGAAAGCAATTGATTATCGTGCATAGTTACTTGTACACTTATTATATGATTGTACTTTACGTTCCTGGTGACAAAAACCTTAACGAAAGTATTTTAAGCTGAGAAAATCACAATTTCCAATCGCCTGTTAAAATTGCATTTTGGACACCGAATATATGTTTTGGACACCCTTAGGTATATTTAATTTGGACAGGGCAATTATCTCAATATTTAGCCATGAATACTACTAAATCATGGAAGTAGCATAAATTAACATATATTTTCTTGCAAATCATCAAATTTCTCCGCTTAACAGGCATCTATTTTGATAACTTTTACAGTTTTTGTTAAAATTGAGAACATATTCCCAAACCCAAAGAATACGCCTCCAAGTATGCAATCGCACAGCATACCCATGTAGTTCGTCAGATGACCAAAATACATTTACAGTAGAAAACTTGTAATGTATTTTGGACACCACCTATTTTAAGCGTTCTAGATGAATGTTAAGAGATTGGCTGTCTAATGCTTCCCTATTAATCATTTTTCATTGCAATAAGGCTTTCAAATTTCTTACAAATAATAATACAACGATTTTGAGGTGAATATTGTATTTGACTGTAAAGTGTATGTCGTCTTGCATACCTGTGCATTTGAGGGGTTTTAGTGAAACAATTTACATTTTCGATAATTTTGAAGTTAATTCTAAATTGTTAAGCGTATTTTCAACAAAAGTCGTCAGAATAGGGTCTGTTTGATCCAATAATCGATATTGAGAAGTATCCACTTTTATTAGCTCACCGCAACAAGACATACATCACTGTGCCTGTCCAAATTACATACATGTCCAAATTATATTTTTTACCCTAAGCGTTCGCGTGGCTGAAAACAACGCGAAGTTATAAAGTGTAAATAGTGTAAGCAAGAGAATAAAGTGTGAAAGTGAACAAGTGTTTTTGCCTGCCTATCCGAAACCCCGTTTCTCTTTCTGCCGCATCCTATATACAGTCCAGTGTCTTCGCCTGAATATTCTTGTGTTCATTGCCGAACACTACCCTTGGTGAAAACATTTTTTAAATGAGAATTCCAATTCAGTCTTTTGTCCAAAGTTACCCCAAGATGTTTAACTTCTTCTGAATTTGAACTCCATCCAAATAAGGTTCAGTAAGATTTATTTTTAATTTTCTAGTAAAAGGTACAATTACAGTTTTTGAAGGGTTTACGTTAAATCCCTCCTCTCGGCACCATTTGATGGTAACATTCAACGCAGTTCGTCCACTACTAAAGACCACAATAAGGGCGATAGTACTCCTCCTTGAGGACATTCCTTCACAGATCTTACTGATAGTTGCGCACTTCCAAGAACGGAAGAGATCTCTCGATCTTTAAGCATCGATATTATCCATTCAATAATGCATTTATCCAAGCTCCTTGCTTCCATTGCTGAACGCTTTGAGCTGTAGGATGCGTTATCAAATGCTCCTTCAATGTCGAGAAATGCAACCACGGCTATTTCCTTGGCTTGAAACGATTTCTCAATTTTGCTGACTAGCGACTGTAGCGCTGTTATGGTAGATTTGCCTGTTTGATAAGCAAATTGACATTTGCTTAGAGGCATTTCTACTGAGCTGGTAGACTTGACAAAGTCATCCACTATTTTCTCCATGGTCTTTAACAGAGCACAAAAAAGGCTTATGGGTCTGAATGCTTTTGGAGTTGTTTTATCCCGTTTGCCAGCTTTTGGGATAAAAACAACATGAACCTTACGCCACGCTTTAGGTATGTAAGCTAAAGTACTTAATACTGGCTCTGAATATTTCGGTTAAGAGCGGCAAATCGCCTCTTTTCCATGTTGAAGTAAAGCTGGGAAAATTCCATCTTTCCCGGCAGATTTGAAAGGTTGAAAAGAACTCAATGCCCATTCGACCCTCGACGGTCACAAGCTTTTTGACAGGCATTGGTCGACCAAGCATGTATTGCCTTATGTCAGTCCTGTTCTTCATCCGAATAAGGAATCGACCCTGGGAAGTGAGTTCTCACATTACTTCCAATGTTTCAGAAGAATCAACAGGAAAACTGCCATCTTCTTTTTTAAGACTTCCAAGACCATTTGAATGGTGTTTCGAAAGGACTTTATGAAGCCTTGTAGCCGTAGGAGCGTTATTGATGTCTGTTACCGGCAACGCACTGTTGACCGCGAAACGACGGTGAAACCACCGTCCGCTCCTTCGCAACTGAGCGGCTGTCGCTGAGTAGACTGGCAGTTCGGACAGCAGCAGACAGAAAGGAGAAGAACTGATTCATTCAGAGTATATCGTAATAGTGCACAGTCAGCACATTTTGATAGGCATAAGTGAAAATTAGCAGTGGAATATTTCGATTAT
This sequence comes from Aedes albopictus, assembly GCF_035046485.1. Lineage (NCBI taxonomy): Eukaryota > Metazoa > Arthropoda > Insecta > Diptera > Culicidae > Aedes > Aedes albopictus. The sequence goes on along the minus strand of NC_085138.1, from coordinate 61,976,533 downwards.
CTAAAGTAAATTTGTGAACTGTAGTTAGTTGAAATCTATATTGAGTTTATTCTCGTTGAATTTAGTGAACAATTATACCCGGTATTCGGCAGTAGTCAGCATCGCACAGTTAGTGTAAATATCAGTCAGTTGAGGTACGTTTTGCAGTAAATTAAGAATTTCTTTCCATTATTCAGTCCGCGTAAAACAGTGCATAACCTGAAACCAATTGTGTAATTTCTACAGATTGTACGTTCCACGTTTTCTCTTCAATTACCGACCATCTAAAAGCGGCAGAAAAATACTGAATTGTAAGACTGTTCTAAATACTGTTTACCGACTACTGACTAAATTAAACCTAATAAATTACAGCTTTGTAGCTGCTAAGTCTGCAACTAACAAGACGGTGTTTGTTATGACGATCGGGAACATTCTACAAAGAATTCATCCGAAGTTGGATGTTTGTTGCCCATCGCCGGTCCCTGCTGAGGAGTAAAGCAACGGAACAGACGTCCGCCGACTGAACGACCCACGATTGAAGACGACCAACATCGCCGCCGCCGCCGCCGTCGGAGGTTTGATTGCAGTTACATAATCCAAGTCAGTACAGATTTCCTTTTTTGCTCCCATCTCGGATCCCGTCCCACAGTAGTGGCCCGTGCAATTCGACAGTGTACAGTAAGCTTGTTTGGTAGACAGTTTAGCTAGGGCATTTAGAGTTAATTATGCCGAAAAAGAGCAATGTTACCAACACGGGGGGAATAGATAATCCGTGCAAAAAATGCAATCAAATTGTGGGTGATGATAATTGGGTCTGTTGCGATGTGTGTGAATCGTGGGTACATTTTCTGTGCGCGGGTGTCAATCAGTCAATCGCGGATAAAAGCTGGAAGTGCAGTGACTGTCTTGCCGATTGGGATGGCACCGATTTTACGTCGAAGTCGGGAGTGTCATTCAATGAATCTTCAGTGAGTAAAAGCAGTAGTCGTGCGTCTCAACGATTGCAACTGAGCTTGCAGCATCTGGAGGAACAACGTAGGTTGAGTAAATTGAAGCAGCTGGACGAAGAGCAAGAGTATTTGAAGCAGCGGTACAACCTACTGATGCAGATTGCTGACGAAAAGGATTCATCTAGCAGGCGCAGTGGAGTGAGCGGAAAAAGTAAACGGACTGGAGTAAGTGTGAAAAGTAAACGTGACCAGTTGGAGAAGTGGTTGAAGGGAGCTGTGGTGGACGATGTTGGGCAGTCTAAGCCATCGTCGTCGGGAAATAAAGTTGCCCTGCCTGTTCACGCAGTCAGTGAATCAATTCAACCAGCCGCAGTGGTTCGCGCATTACAATCACCAGCTTTGTTACCGGAAGTTTCTGCTCCGCCAAACGTGAATCTATTGTGTCCTCCTGTCTCGGGAATCATTGGAAATGTTCCCACTCTGGCGAAATCATACGAACAACTGGTTTCCGGACAAGGAACTTCTGCGATGGCATCTGTTCCAGTATTAGCAGCTAGGCAATTCGCATCATCGGTTCCGCCTATTTCAGCAGCTTCTACAGTTTCCAATGTGGTTCTTCCGGAAGTGCAAGGTATTCGAGTCGGAAATACCGATTCTGTGGCGGTCACGTTCGCTGCACGGGATACAGTAGTGTCCTCAGCTCCATGTACATCGCAATCCTTTGTTGGTTCGAGCGGTCTGATGTCAACAGTTTACGGAAGTCATCCGTACTACACGGCCGCTCCAATGGCACAACTAGCACCAACGAATGCAGTAGTTTCTGAAGATTTCGTGAATTCATCGCAAAGCTGTTTCGGTAGTGTTCCGCATCCAGGAGTTCTGCATATGTCAGCAGTTCTTCAAAGAAACGCACCATTAGGCTATTCGTCGGCTCTACCAGTAACGAATTCGTTTGGAACATCATTTGCGGGAGCTGGATTGTCGAATGGAACACAATCGAGTCCTGCAGTAGGACCAACTAGTGCTCAACTCGCAGCGCGCCAGGTAATGCCTCGTGAGCTTCCCAAGTTCAATGGCGATCCGCAGGAGTGGCCTATCTTCTTCAGTACTTTCAAGAACACGACGGAGGTGTGCGGATATACCGACGCGGAGAATTTGGCCCGTCTACAACGGAATTTGGGAGGTTCCGCATTAGAAGCCGTACGAAGTCGTCTGCTGTTCCGTATGTGATGAATACGCTCCACAAACTCTACGGGCGGCCGGAGATTCTGATCAGTTCGCTTCTGAAGAAGGTGAGGAACGTACCAGCCCCCAAAGCGGAGCACCTGAATACGATTGTGGCCTATGGTTTGGCCATTCAGAACTTGGTCGATCACATAATCTTGGCCGATCAGCAAGCACATTTGGCGAACCCAATGCTGCTTCAGGAGTTGATCGATAAATTGCCCACATCTCTCAAGATGCAGTGGGGAACCTACAAGCAAGGCGTTGCATATGTCAACCTGGCGACATTCAACGGTTTCATGGCAGGCCTTGTGAACTTGGCGTCGGAGCTTACCATCGACGTGGACTGCGCACAAAACCAACACAAGCAAGCCCACGTGGAGAAGCCGAGGCCAAGGGAGAAGCTTTTCACTCACGCCAACGAGTCGTCCGATGCCGCCAAGAAGGAGAAGGACATGTCAACAGAAAGGTCTGTTTCAAAAGCCTGCTCGTATTGCGGAAAGGACAACCACCAGATCCTGAACTGTTCCAGTTTCAAGTCCTTGGATATAGGAGCGAGGTGGAAAGCCATGCGTCAGAAAAATCTGTGTCATCTGTGTTTAGTACCGCATCGGAAATGGCCATGCCACTCGAAAAAGGAGTGTGGCGTGGATGGCTGTCGTTTTCGACATCACATGCTGTTGCACAGTAATCAGACAAACCGAAGCGAATCTGCTGAGACAACGAAGCCAACCGAAGCGATACAGCACAACTACCACCACACGAAGTCTTTCTCTCTCTTCCGTTATCTGCCAGTCACGCTTTACGGAGATGGGAAACAAGTGGAAACCTACGCGTTCCTGGATGACGGATCATCGTCGACTTTACTGGAAGAGGCAATCGCAGTTCAGTTGGGGATTGATGGAGAGCCGGACAACCTTTGGTTAGGATGGACCGGAAAGATCGGCAGACATGAGAAAAGTTCCAAAAGGATCAGCGTGGAGATTTCCGGAGTTGGAAAGCAAAACACATTCCAGTTGAGCAACGTACGGACGGTTCGTGAGCTAGGACTTCCTAGTCAAACGTTAAACTATTCCGAGCTGTCAAGATCCTATCCCCACCTGCAAGGTCTTCCAGTCAACAGTTATGTGGATGCAAAACCCGGTATGATCATCGGCATCGAACATGTGCATCTCCTTACCAGTTTGAAGCTTCGTGAAGGCGGAAGGTGCGATCCAGTTGCAACGAAAACTCGCCTCGGCTGGTGCGTCTACGGAAGAAATTCGGGAAGTGAAGGATCTGTGGAACAGCTGAATCTACACGTTGGTCAAGAGATGAGTAACAGTGATCTGTATGATTCGATGAAGAAGTATTTTGCCGTTGAAAAAGCTGTGGTCACGAAGCACCTTGAGTCCGACGAAGATCAACGAGCGCGCAGCATTTTGGAGACAACTACAGTCCGCCGAGGATCTAGAATTGAGTCAGGTTTGCTGTGGTGAAAGGACAATATTCACTTTCCCGAGAGCTACAAGATGGCGATGAACAGACTCCTGGGGTTGGAAAAGCGTCTGTCCAAAGATTAGGAACTTCGACAACGAGTGAAGGAGCAGATCAACATCTACGAGCAAAAGCAGTACATCAGTAAGGCTTCACAGGAAGAGGTCGGCAGTCTGGATACTCGACGTGTCTGGCTTCTACCGCTGGGAGTAGTTATCAATCCCAATAAGCCTGGCAAAATTCGGATGGTATGGGATGCGGCCGCGAAAGCCCATGGAGCCTGCTTCAACGACATGCTGCTCAAGGGTCCTGATCTTCTGGTGTCGCTAGTGGACGTTTTGCTGCGATTCAGACAGGGGAAAGTCGCCGTGTGCTCTGACATCCGGGAAATGTTCCTCCGAATCCTAATTCGCGATGAAGACAGATGGTCGCAGTGCTTCCTTTGGAGAAGTAATCCGGAGGAAGAAGTACAAGTCTACGTGATCAACGTGGCGATGTTCGGTGCAACCAGCTCGCCATGTACAGCGCAGTTTGTGAAGAACTGGAATGCTTCCGAACAATACCCCAGAGCAGTGGAAGCAGTGACCAAGAACTACTACGTGGATGACTTCCTCGACAGCGTCAACTCGGTGGAAGAAGCAGTACAGTTGGTACAGCAAGTGCAAGATATCCATGCAGCAGTCGGTTTCCAGTTTGGGAAAATACTGTCCAACGAGAAGGCAGTGCTAGACCAACTAGGAGAGACGAGTACAGCGATCAGTAAACCACTGCCAGTAGACAAAGACCGAATATGCGAACGTGTTCTGGGCGTCACATGGATCCCGTCGGAAGACGCATTCACTTTCAATCAACAGGGATTGGTGGAAGTATTAGGTGCCGATTGGGCAGCACCAACGAAGCGACAAGTCCTGCGTATTGTGATGAAGCTCTACGACCCCTTGGGGTTCATTGAACTTTTCGTCGTCCAAGGGAAGATCCTGATGCAGGAGATTTGGCGAACAGGTACTAGCTGGGACGAGCCTATTGCGGACCAGCCACGTGAGCTTTGGATAAGATGGATCGAACAGTACCGGCAGATCAACGAAGTCAACGTTCCTCGCTGCTTCTTCAAGGATTTCTGTCCGCAGCAAGTCAGCGATATTCAGGTCCATGTGTTCACAGATGCGAGCATGTCAGCTTGTGCGTGTGTGGCCTACCTTAGAACGACGGTGGACGGAGAGAGTCAGTGTTCGTTGATTGCAGCAAAGACAAAAGTTGCACCTCTACGAACGCTATCCATCCCACGTTTGGAGCTTCAGGCTGCCATGATGAGTTCCCGTCTACTACAGAACATCTGCTCAGCCCTTAGCATCGATATCCACAGACGTTTCCTTTGGTCAGATTCAGCAACAGTTCTTGCTTGGCTTCGCTCCGAAAGTCGTCGGTATCATCAGTTCGTGTCTTTCCGGGTTGGCGAAATCCTGTCGTTAACCAGTGTGGATGAATGGCGCTACGTTCCTTCTCGCGAAAATGTTGCGGACGATGCCACGAAATGGAATGGGGGGCCTTCATTCGACCCGAGTTGCCGTTGGTACCAGGGTCCAGCATTTCTGCAAGATCCGGAAAGTCAGTGGCCTACAGAACGGCCAGGAGATACAGCGGAAGCAGATGTGACCACCGTAGAAATTCGCCTCGTTGTAGTACACCGAACAGTAGTGGAAGTGATAGATATTGAACGATTTTCCAACTGGAACCGACTGCTACGTGCGACAGCATATGTTCACCGAGCTGTAGAAGTATGGAAGTATTCAACGAGCGGGACAAGATCGCTTAAAGTACTGAACCAGAGTGAATTTGCGAAAGCTGAAGAAACACTTTGGCGACAGGCGCAAGCACAGGCGTATCCGGAAGAAGTTTAGCGGTTGGAAGAAGGACAAAGTGTGGCAAAAGACAGTTCAATTCGTGCAATGTCTCCATTCCTGGACGAAAAAGGAATTCTACGGGTTGGCGGCAGAATCGAACAAGCTCCATCGATTTCATACGAAGCGAAGCATCCAGTCGTGTTGCCGAGAAGTCATCGGATCACATACCTCGTTGTGCTCAGCTTCCATCAGCAGTTCCTGCACGCGAACACCGAGACAGTGTGCAACGAGTTGAGGCAATGATTCTACATTCCGAGGATGCGAACAGTAGTGCGGAGCGTATGTCGTAGCTGTCAGTACTGCAAGATTAAGAAAGCAGCTCCAGTTCCACCGATGATGGGGCCGCTTCCGAAAATTCGTCTGACTCCCTTCGTCCGCCCATTTACGTACGTCGGCGTGGACTACCTGGGTCACTTCGAAGTAAAAGTCGGTCGCAGTATTGTGAAGTGGTGGATATGTTTGTTCACGTGTCTCACAGTTCGAGCTGTTCATCTGGAGCTAGCACACAGTCTGTCAACGAAGTCTTGCGTAATGGCGTTCAGGCGTTTCGTGAACCGACGAGGAGCCCCGATGGAAGTATTCTCGGATAACGGTACCAACTTTGTGGGAGCCAGTCGTCAGTTAACAGAGGAGATCCAGCGAACCAAGGCCATCAACGAGGATTGTGCGGCTACGTTCACCAACGCCCGTACGCAGTGGTACTTCAACGTTCCTGCAGCCCCGCATATGGGAGGTCCGTGGGAGCGGATGGTGAAGTCTGTAAAAGTAGCAATGGCAGCAGTATCCGACAGTCCGTATCATCCGAGTGACGAGGTGCTCGAAACCATAATCCTGGAAGCAGAAGGGATCGTTAACAGTCGTCCACTGACCTACGTTCCCTTAGAGGCGGCAGATCAAGAAGCGCTCATTCCGAACCACTTCTTGCTGTACAGTTCAAGCGGCATAAAGCAGCCAACAGTTGACCAGTCAGTCAGTCTCCAAGACAGCTGGTCAGTCGTTAGGAATATCGTGGACGAGTTTTGGCGCAGATGGGTGTTGGAATATTTGCCGATGCTAACAAGGAGGACGAAGTGGTTCGAGAGCGTGAAACCGTTGAAGCCTGGGGACCTAGTCGTGATTATAGATGAGCAGACACGGAACAGTTGGGAAAGAGGACGGATTCTGGAAGTCTTTCCGGACAAATCAGGCCAAGTTCGACGTGCAGTAGTACAGACAGCTCGAGGAGTCTTCGCCAGGCCGGCAGTGAAGCTGGCAGTCCTGGATGTTGCGAGCAACGACAAGAAGGAGGATGAAGCGCCGGAAACGGAAGTGGTTCACGGGGCGGGGGATGTTACCGGCAACACTGTTGACCGCGAAACGACGGTGAAACCACCGTCCGCTCCCTCGCAACTGAGCGGCTGTCGCTGAGTAGATTGACAGTTCGGACAGCAGCAGACAGAAAGGAGAAGAACTGATTCATTCAGAGTATATTTCGATTATCTAAAGTAAATTTGTGAACTGTAGTTAGTTGAAATCTATATTAAGTTTATTCTCGTTGAATTTAGTGAACAATTGTACCCGGTATTCGGCAGTAGTCAGCATCGCACAGTTAGTGTAAATATCAGTCAGTTGAGGTACGTTTTGCAGTAAATTAAGAATTTCTTTCCATTATTCAGTCCGCGTAAAACAGTGCATAACCTGAAACCAATTGTGTAATTTCTACAGATTGTACGTTCCACGTTTTCTCCTCAATTACCGACCATCTAAAAGCGGCAGAAAAATACTGAATTGTAAGGCTGTTCTAAATACTGTTTTCCGACTACTGACTAAATTAAACCTAATAAATTACAGCTTTGTAGCTGCTAAGTCTGCAACTAACAAGACGGTGTTTGTTCTGACGATCGGGAACAATGTCTTCACATACCCGTCTCCAGTCCTACCGTTTAGCTAGTCTCAATACTCTGTTATATTCTGTACGGGCTTGTTTATACTGAACCCAATCAGATGTAACTTTTGCTCTATTGAACAACCGTCTAAATTTCTTCCTTAGATCAGCCAGCTTCTGATTCCACCAAGGGACATCCCTGTTGGATGATCTCTGTCAAATTGGGCAGCCAGCATGATATGATGAAAACATTCTATCAATAATCTCATCAGAGGCATTTTCCAACTGTGAAACAGACAAGATCTGCTCACCCTTATATGAATTTCCATTCATTAAATAAAAGCTGTAGAAGTCCCAGTTAGTTTTCTTTGGATTTCTATAGCTTTCAATTTAATTTGATCCGGCTTTATAATCGAACCTGATATGTTTGTGATCTGACAATGATTCCTCATCAGAAACATGCCAGTTTGCGATCTTATCTGATATCAGATAGCTACAAAGCGTAAGAACTAAAACTTCCTGTCGAATAGCATTAACAAAAGTTGGAGAATTCCCTTTATTGCATATGTCTATGTTATTAGACGAAACGTAGTTCAGGAGATCCTCACCTCTTTTATTAATATCTGTACTGCTCCATATGGTATGATGGGCATTTGGGCGTTTATTTTTTGCAAGAATTAACAAAACTAACGACCAAAGATGGAGGCACATCATCAACGTCTCCAGGAAAATATGCAGAAGCAATGCATACCTCAGTTTTTCCCTGGATTGTTGGGACCTCCATTTTAATCGCAACAATGTCTCTTGTAATAAACTCAGTAATTGGGACAAATTTTGTTTTCCTACTGACTAAAATGGCTGTTCTTGGATTAGACTGACTTTTGTCGTACAAGATCCTACCATTCTGCCCTTCCACTATTTACCCAGGGCTCTTGAATTAAGCCCACGTCTAACTGTTCTCTAATAAATCTGGTGAAAATTTGTTTGGATAATTTTCAAGGTACTCATTTTTTTACTATTTACAGGAGAAAATAAGGTCCACTACGTCATTGGTCCGTTTAACACAATAAGGGCAAAATACTGTGGATGAGGGTGTCCTGATACTCTACAGGCACCGTTAGCGGTTAGGTTTTAACCATCCATTCTTAGGCACGGTACGCATTAAGCCGCATGACACCATGAATTAGGGGTCGCCTGTTCCCGAGCAGAAGGGCATATCTTGCAAATACCGTGCAAAGAGCAACCTGTGCTCTAATACCTCAAGTTGGTATTGCTATATTATTCTACGCAATGTTATAAGAACACCACAATAATAAATGAAGGTATTTGAGCAAAGTTAGGTATTGATGTGGTATTGTTGATTTGGCTGGGAAAATAACTGAATAACAAGATTTGTTATTGCACCATGGAGCCATCGAAAAATGTTCAATTTAATAGCAAAACATGTTATGACTTTGTTATTTCATACCTTCTGGATAACAAATAGAACACTTGAAATTTATGGTATGCATTTATTATTGAAATAACAAGACTTGTTATTTTTCAGGTGTTATTTATACTAAATTACGGTATTCATTTTTGTTATTTTGCCTCTTATGTCCACCTAACGGAGGGCATATCGAGGTATAATGTTATTTAAGTTAAATACCTCGATATGTTATTTTGTTGCTATTCTTTCCTGCTCGGGTTTGGTGGACTCTTATCACCGGATCAGACAATCCGTAGTGATATTCTTAGCCAGTTGAAGGAACTGCTACCGCCACTACGCGGCTACCTTTTATTTTGGTTCTGTCATGGTTTAAAGAACCTCTTCTAGTCTATTTGACTAAAAAATGTCACTTGAGTAACTATATGCATACATAACTGTGAAAGAATAAGTCAGAACTCCTTAATCTGTATTCAACAACAACTTAAGGAATATCGGAAAAATTTCCCTGAAAGATTTTATGAAGAAACGACACCACAAACTTGATGAAAGAGTTTATAATTTAAAGAAAAGTAACAGGTAAAATTTAATATTGAATTTTCAACGCAACCTCAGCTAAAAAGCTTTGCTTCAATCTTCACTTAATTTTTAACAGGCTTTTAAGGGAACCTCTTCGTAAGCCAATCCAAAAATACCCTTATATTTTGAATTATTTGGAGCAGTTATTTCTAATGGATCACAGAGAAGAATTTCTATCACAGTTCTAAAATAAATTTCCCTTTGAACGTTTAAATTTTTGTTATTTGTTGTTTATTTGGTACGTTGGCCTATTATTTATTTTTACAAACCATATATCACGTCAAGGATACAATTATTATAAATTAGTTTTCGGTAGAGCTATAAGCATGGATGCATTATGGAAACATGGAATTTTGCTGGATCTATTATTGCATTGAATTCCCTAGCAATTTGGTAGCCTGATAAGGGGGAAGAATTACAGACAGAATTTCTACAAAAAATGTATTAGAAGAGAATGGTCGAGATTTTTTTTTTATTAAAATACACCTTTAGAAATAGTATCAACCCGATGTTATGAAAAAACGCGAGATTTGCGATAAAAATTTGCACAGCAAAACGTTGCTGAGTTTTTTCATTTCCGATATACAGTAGTCCCTATTAACATTTCTAAGTCACATAGACTAGAAGATGATCTTAAAACCACTAAGGACTGTATTGGAAATTAACTATAAACGTTCACAATTGCCTGAAAAATAATCTGTTCGAAATAAACATAACTTTGTTTTTGGAGATACTATATAAATCTCTCAAATAAGGAATGACAGTTCTGATTTTCAAAAAATAATCATTTAACTTGGACTTTGATCTCAAAGATTGCACACATGTTTTAAAATTTTGAACACCTCCTAAAAATTTAAAATTGCGAAAACTGTGGGAAAATATTCAATTATTTCTCTTATTTTTGCGCAAATATATTCTTTTCCAGAATGCTCATAATATAGGAAAATTATTCCCATCAAGAAAAATTCCCTCCGCAGTTTAGGGCACTTCTTATAAGCCATTTTTCGAGGAGGTCTTTTTTTATGCGTCTTCAAAGAACGATTACGCAAATAAAAAATACATAAAGTTGAAAATTTGCATTTTTTTTCGATTGGGTATGTATTTAAATGTGTTGCAGAGGTAGTTTTACCAGAGATCGGAATTTTATAACCTCTAAAGATACTTAAAACAGAGCGTCAAAGTTCGACCAAAAAGTATGTGTTTGTTGGGATAGACCATATTCTTAACCATATTCTTGTTTATCGACCGTATTCTATTATTAACTTGATGATTTTGTGGCTATATCGGTCTCTTTCTGCTCATAGTATAAGGGAGTAGAGATCAAAGTGGATAATGAAATGATAGATATGATAGAATTCGCTAGGTAGCGAACAAGTGTGAAAAGTGTGAAAATTTATAGAAGGTGAAATTAGGCAAGTAGGCCATGTATTGAACGAATACATCGAATGCGTGAAACTTCTGCCGTGCGACCTGTGCTTTTAAACAGATCGGATTGGTTGGTAGTTCATACCACCTTACCAAGACTGGCAAAAGTTTCAGGCACCCGACTGCCTATGTATTGTCCTGTTTTCATCACAAATTCTATCGATCGGTAGCTTTTTCGGAATTCGCACTCCGTTCATAGAGGTATGTCTATATCGCGGCGTGTTCTTTCTATTAGCTTTTTCGATCTTATAGGATAGAACACTTTTCTTTTTGAGCCAAACTTTTCATATCATATGCTGATTTATCGACCGTATTCTATTAATAACTTGATGATTTTGTGGCTATATCAGTCTCTTTCTACTCATAAGTATAATGGAGTAGAGATCAAAGTGGATAATGGAATTATAGATATGATAGAATTCGCTAGGTAGCGAACAAGTGTGAAAATTTATAGAAGGTGAAATTAGGCAAGTAGGCCATGTATTGAACGAATACATCGAATGCGTGAAACTTCTGCCGTGCGGCCTGTGCTGTGTATTCGTTCAATACATGGCCTACTTGCCTAATTTCACCTTCTATAAATTTTCACACTTGTTCGCTACCTAGCGAATTCTATCATATCTATCATTTCATTATCCACTTTGATCTCTACTCCCTTATACTATGAGTAGAAAGAGACCGATATAGCCACAAAATCATCAAGTTCATATTCTTAATGTTGGAGGTTTTTCTATCCAAAATAAGAATGTTAAAAGTCGGTTTTGAGTGATATGTTATGTGTACATAACTGCTAGTAATAATCATTATTTTCCAGATTTTTTCCCGTACAATTTTTTTTTGCTACAAATGTTTGAAACGTTAAAAAAATTTAAAAAAAATGCAGTTTGTACAAATTGCTATTTTGTGTGGTATACTCATAGAACCATATTTTCAATAATACTAAACATTTTCTAAATTTCTTCAAGCTGTTCTAAACTTCACTATATTGTGAAGATTTTATAGAAGAACCGGAATGAAAAAACCAACCGTGCGTCGAGATAGAACATTTTGAATGTTTATAGTTAATTTCCGATACAGTCCTTATACAGCTAAAATAACAGGTATTAGGTTTTATGACTGTTCTCAAACCTACAATTACTCTAAAATTTGCAGGAAATGACAGTCGTTTTCAATGATTTTTCGAGTCATTTGACTCGATGAGCATGTTTGACTTACAATCTGGTCATCTATGCAACGTCCTGAGTCCCTCGACTAGTCTTAATCCTTCAGCTTTCCATTAGTGGGTTCAGAATTTAAATTCGTGCTCGTAAACACTGCGAAATAACGCTGCACATATGTCAACGATCGGTACATGGCATCTGGTGCAAAAGCAGCATGATTTACAAAACGGAAGATAACTTTTGAGAGGAGAAAAATAAATCTCTAATTTTTTTATATGTTATGTATAAATGTCTCAGCTTTCAATTGATGCAAACATTTTGAAAATCGGTGGTTGCTATCATGGTGAAAAAAATGTTTTAGTATAAAAATAAAAGATGACGGTCAAAATCAATATGGTCGACCAAACTTTTTATAACTGTAAATAGTAGCTCTATCTTCACTCTTTTCAACAATTCGTTTTGAGGTGGTTTTTGGAAAAACTTTCGAGTTACAGGGGATAGACAAAATGATCGGGACAGGCAAAATTTTCCCTTCTCAAAAAAATTAAAATAGCTGTAACTTTTCGAAAAGTGCATCGAATATTCTCAAAATTTTACTGTGAGTTGATCAACTATTTGTGTATCTGTGGACAAAATTTGAAAAATATCGGGCCATACTGCACAAAGTTATTGGCATTTTAGAAAAAGGTAGATTTATCCGATAGCCAACTTTGAGCTGTTATATCTCCGGATTCAATAAATCGAATGCAATGAAATTTTGACCTTTTAAGACTTATATAATGAGCTTTGAAAAACTTTTGACATAACTTAAAATTTTTAGCTCGGAAGAAAATTATAACGATTAGATTATTTTTCTAATAAAACACCAAATTTTCTTAAATTTCAACATCGTTTCAAAATTCAAGATGCTAATTATAATTCATTTAAATTCCCTCTGATTGTCTTGAATACAGGTATGTTTTAAAGGTAAGTAACAACATAGGCGGCAATTCATTGAAAAAGTAATGGGATGCATATTAAAAATAGACCAATTTAATAAAAAATCATAAAATTAATTATATCGCTATAACTTCTTCTCTTGTTAATAATTTCAAGTTGTGTCAAGCGTTTTTCAGAGCTCATTATATAAGTCATAAATGGACAAAATTTCAGTGCATTCGGTTCATTGAATCCGGAGATATAACAGCTCAAAGTTGGCTATCGGATAATTCTACCTTTTTTTAAAATGCATATAACTTCGTGCAGTATAGCCCAACCTTTTTCAAATTTTGTCCACTGATACACAACTAGTTGATCAACTAATAGTGAAAATTTGAGAATATTTGATGCACTTTTCGAAAAGTTACAGCTAATTGGACATTTTTTGATATATGAAAATTTTGCCTATCCCGATCATTTTGTATAACGGTATAAATGAGCCATCATTCGACCAAAATCGAGGGGTCTGCAAAAATTATTGTGGCTCTAACTAATGGGGGGTCCATCAATTTAAGAAACCAAATGCATTTTCCTTACTTTTTTAGTGAGGACTTTCAGAAAATCGGCACCTTATACGCTTTTGAAGACAAGGTGTATATAGTGGGCTGGTCTCATGGCAAAATATTTCATTTAACAAAATCTGATTCGATAGTTTTAAGCGATTTATGTTAGGTAAGATATTTCTCATACAAGTCACCCTTCAAAAGTTGTTTACTTTTTTGCAAGTTTGTTTACTTTAGTATGAATCGTTGATTTAGATGTTAATTGACCAATTTACCCTTTGATTGATTTAAAAAAAAACAGTTCCATGCTTAAGGCGAAACTGGATCCATTTCCTCACTTTCTGGTTTTTGTTTTTGTTTTATTTTTAATAACGAAGCAATATTTTCAAAATCGGTTTTCGTACACATGTTGAGTATGGATCAAGGTATCTCCTGATTTTTTTTTTTCGTGGTGGAAAATGTTTTTCGTTTTTTCAGAAACCATTTTTGAATGAAATTTCTTAAAAAATGGATTCTGCGAAAATGGAAAACTTTTTCCACCACGAAAAAAATCAGAAGATACCTTGATCCATATTCCACATGTGCACGAAAACCGATTTTAAAAATATTGCTTCGTTATTTAATAAAAAATAAAAAAAACCAAAGAAAAAGAGGAAATGCTTCCAGTTTCGCCTTAATGGCTTGCAGTCAAATAAGCCCAACATCACACATTTTACCCTATAAATTGAAGTATAGCTCAAAATTGTGACGTGCTGGAGCAAATCTGAGCTCGGATTCGGATTCAGCGACACATAAGTTTGCTTTTGAGATAAAATAAAAAAAAATGGTTTGCTGTGTAACAGTCATGAACTTGGCCTAATGAACCAAATCCTACGCTTTGGACGGTTTAAACCCTCTATGTCAATTTTGACCTCACTTTTTCAGAACTTGAACTAATAAATACCATAGTATCTCATAATACCCATCCACTTCAAAGCTGAAATCTCGACCTCATTCGAACATTCCTTTCGACACCTCTCACACCATCACATAAATATTCCATCCCCTACCAGGACGGATTCCATATGACGATAAGCGCCCCCAACCCCCCTTCCCCATTTCCACTATCAAAATGGCTGAGTAATTAAAACCAGTCGGAGTGTGCTCCCAGTCCCCGTTCAGTCTACAAAGTTCACGAACCACGCAAAGTTCAAGAAACCGAAAGTATGCAAAAACTTCTGATCATCCTCCCTCACCCCTCATCAGACTATCTAAGCACCAAGAATAGCTTTCCTTTTCGAATATCCTTCCAGTCAGTACTGTAGTGGTGTTGGTGATTGACAGGCATTCCATGGAGGAACGACGGAACTCGCAAGCAGGTTGTGCTGCCAGATGTGTGCGACGCGCGACGACCGACGATCGAGGACGATGGGTCATAAATTAAACCAAGCCCACCACAGCAGCTAGCGCGATGCCGCCACACGGTCGCTTACCGGAGAAAGAAAGATGGTGAATTTATGGGCAGTGTGGTGGGTGCAGATGATAAAAGCGGCATTTTTCCGATGGAAAGTTTTCCCATTTTGGAAACGGGGAAACTACATATACCCATAACTGGGGGGGTGGGGATGCTTCAGGTGAGTTTCCATCTTGAAGTGTTAGAAAGGGGTAGGGTGGGAAATTTATTTCACGTCTGATTACACTGGTCGAGAAGGTGGAGGAGTTAGCTAGAAGAATTAATCTGAAAAGTAGAGCTTAGCGCCTTGTAGATGGACTGAATGCCGCTATCTGCACGGTCGCCTTTAGTTGCAATTCTGTGGTGTTAAATAAAAGTAAGTAAACCCAGAATTTTCAACTTTATTACGACCGTCTCCGAAGAAAACTTCCCAAGTCAAATTATCATGTTATAGATTATCAGATTATTTCAGAAAATCCTTCATGTGTTCATCCAGAAGTGTCACAAAGAATTCTTTGACGAAATCTGGTAAGAATAGCTTCAACAATTCCCTCATGAATTTTCACAAATCGTTTCAGAGATTGTTTGAGAAATTCTCTTAGGGAAGAAATCAACTATATTACAAACGTAACACAACACCCGCAACAGCGGAAGTATTTTTCAAGAATCAAATCGAAATTCTTAAGCAGTCCTATTCACCATTCTTTCAAGTGGTCGGTTGATGGCAGCGATGACCATTTTGTTTGGAGTCACCAGACTAACTAAATTACGTAAGCCAAACGCTGCCCAGATAACTCCGCGAATTAAATTGCCACCTGGTTAACCTTAAACTAATTGCCACCAGTCTAACTTAAAACCACAGACAAACAGACGTCACACTCCGGCCGCTTCCCATCAATTACCTTTTCAACGGCTGATTAAGATTTTCGGTAGTTGGTCAATTGACCACTCGCTGCGCTGGCATCGTTTTTGCTCCTGTTTGGCGTTTGCTCACTACCGCCACCTAGTGATGGCCCAGCCACGCACAGTACGTTTAGCATTGGGCGGTTATATTTTCATGACGATGTTTTTGCCTTTCTCGTACACCAAGGTGTACCGAAAGGCTATATGGTCACTCCAAAAACGAAAATTTGATAGAGCCTCCGGAGGGGTCAAGTCTTATATACCAATCGACTCAGCTCGACGAATTGAGGTGATGTCTGTGTGTGTGTATGTGTGTGTGTGTGTGTGTATGTGTGTGTGTGTGTATGTGTGTGTGTGTGTGTGTGTGTGTATGTGTGTGTACAAAAAAACTCACATCACTTTTTGGCAGTAAACCTCAACCGATTTTATTGACCGACGGTTCATTCGACGCGGAATCTGGTCCCATTGTTTCCTATTGAAAATGGTTCAGATCGGTCCAGCCGTTCCGGAGTTATGGCCATTTAGGTGATCCGGACCGGTACCCCAGGAAGGGGCCGGATATGAAAACGCTACAAACCCATCCATGCGGCACATCAAACTACGGCATTTTCGATAACTGAATGAATGGTAAGCAGAAAAATAGTCTCAGACCATATCTGAACCGGTAGTGTCCCGGAACCGGTTCCGGGTGTCCCGCCGGAAGTGACCAAACATAAAAGTGAACTACACCCATGCATGCGACATATCAAACCGCGGCTTTTTCGATAACGTGGTGAACAGTAAGCAGGAAAACATTCTCAGACCTTATCGGAACCGGTACTGTTCCGGAACCGGTTGCAAATGTTCCGCCGGAAGTGACCAAGTATTAAAGTTAACCAAACCCATGCATGCGACATATCAAATAGTGGCTTTTTTATATCCTGATGAACAGTAAGCAGGATAATATTCTCAGACCATATCTGAACCGGTTGTGTCCCGGAACCGGTTCCGGGTGTCCCGTCGGAAGTGGCCAAATATAAAATTGAAATAAAACCATGCATGTGACATATCAAACCACAGCTTTTTCGATAACCTGATGAACAGTAAGCAGGAAAGCATTCTCAGACCATATCGGAACCGGTTCCAGATGTTCCGCCGGAGGTGGCAAAGTTTAAAAGTTAATTAAACCCATGCAAGGGACATATCAAATCGTGGCTTTTTTGATATCCTGATGAACAGTAAGCAGGCAAACATTTTCAGAACATATCGGTTGTGATCCAGAACCGGTTCTGGGTGTCCCGCCGGAAATGGCCAAATATAAAAGGGAACCAAACCCATGCAAGCGACACATCAAATCGCGGATTTTAAGGCATCTTGATTTGACAAAAAAAAGTTTCCGGCCATATTGGGGACAACCGCTAGTGTTCCGCAACCGGTTACGGTTGCCCCATCGAAAGTCGTCAAATGTAAAGGAGAACGAAACCCATAAGTTTGACACATTTAATGACTTTTTAGGTAAGCTGATGAACGGTTAACAAAAAAAATCATAGACCTTACTTTGGAAAACCAATAGTGTGCCGAAACCGGTTCCAGGTGCCCCGACGGAAGTGGTCAAATGTAGGAAAAAAACCAAACGCATACACGCAGCACACTAAATAACGGCTTCTTCGATAACGCGAAGAACGGTCAGCAAGAAAATAGTCTCAGGTCAGTAGTGTTCCGGAACCAGATTCGAGTGCCTCACCGGAACTGGCGAAATGCACGAATGAACCAAACCCATACATGCATTACATCAATTTGCGACTTTTTAGGAGAACTGATTAATAATTTGCATGAAACTAGTCTAAGACCACATCAGGGACAATCGGTAAGTGGTAAAATGTGAACCGAAAGTTGTAAATGTGAAATTGAATCAAATCCATGCGTGTCGTACTATAAAACCAAGCTAATTCGACAATGATTGCTGTCAAATTACCTGTGTAAACTTTCAATTCGATAAACTAACTCTATTTTAGTTTTGTTCAGATTGTATGATTTGTTTTTGAACACAAATCTTACAGATATTGTGGTAGTACGAATTGATAGCTTGTACATTTTACGATTGTTGGCTTCCGAGGTTCACTGCGGTTGATCACCAAACGGATCAGGTGTCGGAATGCACCAAATTAGAACTTTCGGAAGTAGCAGCTGCACGAGGAGCCGCTGCGGGTGTAAGTAACATCACAATATCGTATCATTCGTATTTACAGTGTATTACACTGTGACATTTGATCATTTTTTTAATTCAACAAATTTCGAATGAGCGGGGTACAAGTTAAAAAGTGTCTTATTAACCTTAAAAGGGTTATTGGACCCCAGGCGCCTTTCAGAGCTCGTCTTTGATGGAACACACTCAGCGAGGTGACGAAACTGAGGCCATGAAGGTATCCCTTTTAGGGTTAAAGAGTGATGAATACGCGGGGTTTGACAGTACATCAAATAGCTACTTTTTTGATAACTTCTTCTTCTTCTTTATAGCTCGACGTTCGCATTGGAACTTGGCCTACCTTTCTTCTACTTAGTGTTCTTTAGAGCACTTCCACAATTAATAATTGAAGGGTTTTCTTTGCCCGCCATTGCATGAATTTGTATATTGTGAGGCAAGTTCAATGATACACTATGCTCAGGAAGTCGAGAAAATGTTCCCGACCGGAACGGGAATCAAACCCGCCGTTTCCGGATTGGCGATTCATAGCCTTAACCACTAGGCCAACTGGAGACCCTTTATTGATAACACGATGATCGATTCATAAGAACATAGCCTCAGACCATATTTTAGACAACCAGTAGTGTCCCGAAACTAGTTCTGGGTGTCCCACTGGAAGTGGTCAAATGTAAAAGTGATTTGTACCCATGCATAAGATAAATCAAATCGTGTTTTTTTTAGGTAACCTGATGTACATTAGCAATAATATTGCCTCAGACTATATTTGGGAGACCCGGTGGTACTCCGGATGCAAGCGATAAATATGTGTAAGAGAACAAAATCTTGACATACCCACATACAAACAGACGTCCCACGATACTCACTACGTTCTTGTTTTTAACGGTCAATAAAATATAACCTAGAATGTGCAGAAAAAACTTTATCGCAGACCGCAAACTGATCTGTGAATGTGTAAAAAGTTATATCTTAGCTTGTTAGTATCGTCTTGATATTGATCAGCTCCCAATGAAGGTACCGTGATTTCGGGTGAAATTGATCACTTTTCACAGTTTTTGGCTTCTAATTTTTGAATAGTTATCGATATGGTCAAACTCAATGCTTTAAAACAAGTACGACCACGGGTTTCAAAAGTCAACGAGGTTGAAACTTTTACTGCAAATCATTTTATTGCAATAAATATCATTTAAAATAAAAAATCAGAAATTTTAGTTTCGGGGTGAAATTGATCAGTCAGTGAAATGTCTTTGTAAGTGCTGGAAATAATTTATCCATATGAATTATCCACCCCAAAATGCGAAAAGCATTGTAAAACTTATACAAGTTTAGTAAATTCTTAATTATTTAAATTTAAAGTTTGATAAATCTAACTTAAACGCCTAAAAGTATGCAATTTCCCTACTAGACAAGTCATTACATTAGAAAAAGTACAATTTTATGCATAAATATCAATATTTATAGAACTTTTGATGACGAAATCAGGTTTAGCGAACACTTGGCAGCTATAACATTCATTTGAATATTAATTCCATGTGCGATACAGCTACGGTAAGAAAAGTTTGAAAGTGACTTTGAAAATCGCCAAACACACAGTTTCGGAAAATATCAAATTTAACACAGAAATATGTGACTAATTATCTGTAAAACATGTAAACTCTTCATTCAATAACCCTTGAGCCAGATGATGGTCATTTTCTACAAATTTCATTCTACATTCTACAAAAGTTCAAAGCATTATTTTTGACAAATAAAAATTGCCCTCACGTCGATCAATTTCACCCCACTGATCAATTTCACCCGAAATCACGGTACTCAAGCAGTCAACTGAGACTTCCGATATTATTCAGCTCTGCTTATACGTTGAACATAACGTCGGACTATGTGCCATCAAGAAGTTTTAAGTTAATTCAATGATGGCTTTGATAAAATGCTTGCTTTTCTTAAAAAAAAATATCAGGATTCAGGAACACTTTGACATACGTCGACGGAAAGATCGTGAGAACATACACTCCCGTTCAAAAGTTTGGGGTCACCCCCTCAAAAACATGTCATTTTTTTAGGCCCATATCTCCGCCAATTTGCGTCCGATTTCAAAACCCTAGGTTTCATTCAAAAGATAATAAGTCAAAGAAACTTTGCACATGATTTAAAAGAAACTTTTTCAAAAAATTTTGTATGTAAACTTAACCCAAAGTTGCCAAATTTTCTAAAAAATGAATATTAACTTACGGCAGTGTCGCTGGAAGTTGGGTCGACCAAATTTTAAGATGAGAGCGGTAATATAACCCATTTTCTATTAGCTTTCAACTGCTTTTTACAGAACTTAGCTAAAAAATCTAGAAAAAAAGTTATTAAGTAAATTAATCCTTGATGTCATCGACCAAAAGTTTGGGGTCACCCCTCAATATGATGTATCGGCCAAAAGTTTGGGGTCACTTTCGTAAAACATGGAAAAGTGATTTGGTGATATCTTCGTCATCTATAGTTCAATTTTAATTATTTTTGGCTCATTTCAAAGATAATTAACTAAATTTACGTTTTATGTCTTCAACTTAACGTATTTAACGATTTTTGTATATAAAAATGTTATGCAAAGTTAGCACATTTTACCACGCTTCAAAAAATGAGGCAACTTTACGTTAAGTTTTAGTATGTAAATTTCGACAAATATGTGTGGTTCAATGTCTATGCAGTAAGTATCATTCATATTGTTTCAAATAAGCCAAGAATAATTAAAATTGAATGAAAGATGACAAAGATATCAACAAATCACTTTTCCATGTTTTACGATAGTGACCCCAAACTTTTGGCCGATACATCATTTTGAGGGGTGACCCCAAACTTTTGGTCGATGACATCAAGGATTAATTTACTTAATAACTATTTTTCTAGATTTTTTAGCTAAGTTCTGTAAAAAGCAGTTGAAAGCTAATAGAAAATGGGTCATATTACCGCTCTCATCTTAAAATTTGGTCGACCCAACTTCCAGCGACACTGCCGTAAGTTTATATTCATTTTTTAGAAAATTTGGCAACTTTGGGTTAAGTTTACATACAAAACTTTTTGAAAAAGTTTCTTTTAAATCATGTTCAAAGTTTCTTTGACTTATTATCTTTTGAATGAAACCTAGGGTTTTGAAATCGGACGCAAATTGGCGGAGATATGGACCTAAAAAAATGACATGTTTTTGAGGGGGTGACCCCAAACTTTTGAACGGGAGTGTATACGACGAGAAAGGCACTATCACCACTAGGTGGATTAATTTGGGTTTTTTTTAATGAAATTTGTTCTAAGTGTTACGTCTGTTTCTCTGTGTTAAAACTAATTGCCATCAAGCTAACTCAAAACAAATAACGCCAGCAAACCCTGGCAAAGGGTATGATCTTGCGCCATTAACCAACGGCCAAAGAACTGCCATCAACCACTTAGCCTTATCTAACATAACAGTTGCGGACACTCATATTTGATCTACTCAAAGTTTACCTAACCTAAGCCACAAAGATCAACAAAGAAACAATACCCTTACATCAAGCAAATAAAACAATAAAAAAACGTGGGTTTTTTAGTTGGGCGCCAATGTAAAAAAATACATTGGAACCTAACAAATGCACAGCGCCCCACGTTGGGCGCCATTGTAACAGGAAAAATACATTCAGAACACTACAAATGAATCGGGCCCTACGTTGGGCGCCAGTGCTACAACAAAAAAGGCTTTCCCCATTGAAATAAATCAACGCCAACAATTTATTTTTTTCACTTTATTTTCTTATGTTCCCTATTTTTTCTGATCATGCTCGCACTATTCCTTTTCTTTTCTTCATTTCTACTTTCTTCTACTTCTACTGCTTCCACCGAAGCGTTACGGGGGTCCTCTAAGATAGTCCATTACCATTCAAAGCTGGGAAGGGATCATTCCATCCCTCTTCTGTTTTGCCGACCCTCTTGGGCGTAACTGGTCAGCATCACTTTACATCGCTGCGGAGAAGATCTAAGCCGATGCATGCTTCTCATGTTGATCGGCCTGAGATAAGCGGTCCCGACGTCCGACTTTCGCATCGGTCTGGATGGAACTGCCCTGCCCTCGGGTAGATTCGAACGATATCCATGAGCATCGACAGGAACATGAGCAGAGAGTGAGTGATGGGTGCCTACGGAGAGTTACTCGTCTGACGATCGTTGCGTTGCAGATCTCTCGCTCTCACGATTTCGCGTGGAACGACGCATGGAGAGATAATTATTCACGCAGAACTCGATGTACACAGCGCAACGAGTAACTTTCACGCAGCGACCGAAAAGACAAAAGAATTTTCACGCAGATTTGTGTAACACCGCATCAACACAAAAAATGTGCTGATCCGGTGTTACACAAATCTGCGTGAAAATTCTTTTGTCTTTTTGCTCGCTGCGTGAAAGTTACTCGTGCGCTGTGTTGTTTCATTTAAGGGTGTTAATTATAATTGCTGTGCTTTGAGCATTTATTCGTTCGTGTCTGACTCTCATTCTCATGTACGAAGGTACTATCTGATCGCTTCTGTCGATTTCGAGCGCTCGCGCTAGTGTGCAGATGAAGCCGTTAAGCAGAGATGATCATCGATGCCTTCGATTGCGGGAGATGGTACAGGGTAAGCAGGGGTGCTCATTGCATAATGCGCGGAACACTTGCTATATTCCCTAATATTCTAACCTTTTTCCATACATAAAACAAAACGTAACATTCTTTCAAAAAATCATGCATGATTTACTTCTGAAATTACAATTTTATTTTTCAAAAAACAAACAAATATCCATGAATTTAGTCATAAATTTCTCCAGGAATTATTTTAAAACTTCTTCAGAACTTTCTTTAGACATTTATTCAACATTTTCTTCACAGATTCCTTTAATAAAACTTTCAGAGATTCCGTCAGGAACAATTCCAGAGTTTTTCAGAAAGTGTTTCAAAAATTCCTTCAAAAATGTGTACTTAGGTTACTTTGAAAATTTTCCCAATGATTTCACCAGAAACTTCCACAGCAATTGCCAATTTTTCCAGAAATTCAACTAGGGATTCTTTCAAACCAAAGCATCAAAAAAGTATCACAAAGAGTTGAGTAAGAAACTTGTGTATGAGTTTATGCAGAAATTCCTCCAAAGGTTTCCTTAGAAAAACTTTCAAATCATTCTTTCGAAAACTCCTTTGAGCATTCTCTTAAACGATCTTCCAAGGATTTATTTCAAAACATTCTCCGGGGTTTGCTTTGGAAAGTACTTCAGTGATTTTTTTTTTAATTTAAAGTTTTGTTAAAAAAAATCTTCCCTGCATAACTTTAGAAATTCCTACAGGGACTCGTTTTAAACATATTTATGAGATCCATTCAGGAATTTTTAGCAGGGCTTCCTGTAGAAGAGGTTCTTCCACTTTTTTAAAGGATTCTTTAAAAAAATCTAATAATTTCTTCAGAAATACCTCCAGATTTTCCTTCAGAGATTTCTTCACAAATTACTCCTAGGGTTATTTTGAAAAAAAAAAAAACTTCCACAGATTTTTAGTTGATTCTTCCACGGACCCTTGTTGAAATCCATCCTAAGATTCATTTAAAAATCTTTCACTAATTTAAAAAAAACTCCTAGGGATTCTTAAATAAATTCTTTCAAAGACCCCTTTGGAAACTTCTGGTAGATTTCTACTAAAACATCATCCAAGAGGAAGTCAGTCAGAAATTCTTTCACAAAATCCTCTAGGGCTTCCTTTAGACTTTAAAAGTCTAGTTCATCTACGAATTTCTTCAGATTTTTTTCTTTCCTCCAAAAATTTTGCAAAGCATTCAGGAAGTTTTACTATTCCATGAACATTCTCAAAAACAATCCATGTTTTTTTTATATAATTGAGGAATACATTGAGATCAAGAAATTCAGAACTCTTTCAAAATTTTCTCAGAAACTATCTAAAAAAATCCCCAAGGATTGCTTTAGAAATTCTACAGGAGATTATCAAGGAATTCTCAAGATTTCTTCACATTCCTTCAGATATTCCTATGAGACATTTCTCTTCCAGAAATTGCTTTCTTAAGAAAGTCTTGGACAATCCTCCAAGAATTCCTTCAGATTTTTTTCTACAGATTCTTTCAAAGATTCTTACAAGGATTCTTATGAAAAGGCTGGAAGACATTCTTGTAGAGATTCCTGCAGAAATTCACACAAAGATTTTATCTGAAATTCCGCCGTATATGTAGAAGAATGTTAGAAATTTCTCCAGGATTTCATCCTGCAATTAATTAAAAAATTGTTTAGGATTTTAATTAGGGGATTTTTCTAGTATTTTTTTTCTAAAAGTAACTCAAGAGGTTTGGAAAAGTATTCCACCAGGGGTTTCCAGGTTTTTTGCCAGGTGTTCTTTCTGGAATTTCTTCAGAAAATCCATCTATGAATTCTGAAAATGTTCCTATTTTTTCAGTTTTTTTTTCAGGAATTCATTAAGATTTTTTTTTTCCTTCTGAAATTTCTTCAGCGATGCTTTCGGAAATATCTTTAAGGAATTCTTCAATATTCCTAGAATTACAGAAATTTCAGCACAGATTTCTTCAAAAGTTGTTCCATGGATTCTTTCACAAGTTGCTCCAGCAGTTCGGGAAATTGGAAGTGGTTCCTTTACAGAAGCGGTTGGAGGGGCGCTCAAATCGGGGATCCTTGGCTAACTAAATCTGATTTTACCATGACAGCAGTGGAAATAGTTTATCAAACATCTTGTCAGTAATCTTCTGACGTATTATAATGTTATTTTTATGAAATTTTACTACAAATTTTGGAAAACAATCACGTCAAGATAGCATAAGACATCCACCGAAAATATCAAGAATATATTACAATTCTCGGTTAGGAAGTCATAAGAAATATTGAAAGAAGTTTGTTAGAAAGCTTTGAGAAAAAATCTGATGAAAGAGCAGTGTGCATGCATCCGCCGAAAATGTTGTCATTGCTAAAGGATCTGTAAAAAATATCGCTAGAGAATCCTCCCATATACTCCGCTCATCGTGATCATCGACAGAGGGAGAGATATTTATAAAAATTGAAGACTGAAAAGAAAGAATGAGATTAAAGTAAATATATATAACTAAGTATGTAATGAGGCTGGGGCATTTGTCACAACAGTTATAGAAGCTGGTTGCAGTGACTTATATACCCAATGAATTACAAAAAAAAATATAAAAAAATCATGAGGCTCTATTATGGGTGCTTCACAAAACAATTTATTGAAATGAAGTGCTCAACGTGTCAAAATGTTGAAAACGCCTGCATTATAAATCATCATAATACAAACTAATATTTGTTATACATTTGTTTTCACGGAATAGTTCCAGGAATTCCACCAAAAATTAATCCTTGAACTCCTGTAGCGATATCTCTAGGGATTTTTCCAGGGATTCCTCCAAAGGTATACCCAGGGATTCGTCTAGAAATACATTCATGGCTTTATTCAGGAATTTTTCAAGGGACTGATCGAAGACTTTCACCAGGGATTCCTCTAAGATATTTCACGAGGGATATATTTGGGAGTACTTCCAGGGATTCCTCAAGGGGTTTCTCAGGGCAGGGGCTCTGTTAGGAATCCCCAGTACTTGAATTTGAGTGAATATGAGAAATACGACCAGTTATCAGCGTCAGCAACCACTACGAAGAAACACGCAGAGGGAGCAAAGAAAACCCGAACCAACTGCGACAGTTGTTTCCCATCGGTCGGTTGGCTTGTGAAGCAAGCTGACTCGAGATCATTCATACTTACTAGCTAACCGCGTATGAAATAAAAAACGCTTCATTTTTTAAGCACTGGGAATCCCACACCACCAAATATCTATTCACGAACTCCTGCAAGGATTACTCAAAGTACTCCGGGGATTCTTCCAAGAATTTCATCAGAGGAATTCCTAGGAACCTAGAAATTGCGTTGCGTTGCGTGGTAACGGAGTAATTCGTAGATTGCATACTGAAAGTTGTCATGTTAAAACTTTAATACTTTTATTCTAATTGCTAATGGAATGCTATTTGGGAAGGAACAGCTATCCAATCAGATGTTGAAGTTGCTGGCCACACCCATCTTCTCCGTTACGAGGATAGGAAAGGATGTGGTGATATGACACCTACTTTACAAGAGGTCAGCGACTCGTCGACGCCCCCATAGCTGTCAAGGATTTGGATATAAGGAATAGGTTGATTTGGGATTCACTCTAAGTGTATGATGCGACAAGATACAGATTGTGTTAATGTATTAGAGTACGTCTTGTATTGTTGGTGTGAGTGTATGTTTTAAACACCAACGTTGGAAGTGACGTAGCTAAAAGATTTTGTCACTCCGTGGGCCTTTTTGTTTCCGGGATGGGGCACAGTGTCCTGGCATACAAGCCTAGGCTTAAGTGTCATTGATCACTCTCGAATTCCTAGGAATTCCCGAACAACTTACTCCTCAGGAATTCCACAGGGAATCCCCCTGAGATTTGAACAGGATTAAATTATGCACTTATTTAGAAATTCCACAAAGAATTCTTCCTGGGGTTTCTCCAAAAATTCTTTCAGGAATTCTGCCAGGGTTTCCAGGGTTACCAGATCTTTTTATAGATTTGAGGAGGGATTCCATAATTAATTCCTCCAAAGATTCCTCAGGTATTCTTTAGGAAATTATACAGATTTTTTTTTTGTAATTGCTTCTTCGGGGAAAATTTTTACTAGAGATTCCTCCAGAAGTTACACCAGGGGTTTTCTCTAAGGATTTTCCATTGCTTTTCCTAGGGATTCTTCAGGGACTCTGCCGGATATTCATCCGGAAAGTCCTTCAAAAGTTCCTATAGGGATCCCTTGAGGAAGTCCTCCGGAAAAATTTCCAGAGATGATCATTTTTTGTGCTTTTCCGAAGGTGAAAAATGTATGTTGGCTCGATGAAAGTTAATGACATTTTGGAAATCAAGGTCATCGATGTCACTTCAGACTTACAAAGTCCTTCTGGCCTACCGATGACATAAACTCCAATATTTATGGCTGCGACAGTTACATTCCGTTGCATCATGTGATAAATAACACCATATCTAAAAATCAAACCCCTTCGCGACATTTCCCCTAACATAATTTCCGATCTTACCCAACTGACCACAACCATCGACCCAATGCATCAAGCTTAAAATCCCACTTAGAATGACATGATGGCAAACACCAGATTTCCGTGTAAGAATTTATGTTTACCGTGGAGAAAGTTGTTCTCGCGCGTCCGTCCGATGGCAAGATACCCACAATAATGGGAGAAAACTGCTCGGGGAAAACTAACAAGTCACCATAAATCAAGCGAACCAGGAGCTGAAAAGGATACTTTCCTACAACGGACGACGGCGACGGACGTGGAGGATTGTAGTCTGAGTCTGAAGACGACTTGCTTCTCTCGGTATGCGATATTTGACACTGTTGAGCTTTGAACTAGGCTCTAGCTAGATGATGGTGGGGGAATGTTTTCAAGATTGTTTACCCATTTGATCGGAGAGATATTTGTTGATTCTTTGGTCGGGACAGTTTTCTGTTCCTTAAACATTAAACTGAAGAATCAGGTAAGTTGCAGTTTAAAAACTAAAGTTTTAACGAGAAATATGGAAGGCAAATTTTCAAAACAACAATGAAGAGCTAAGAAACCGATAAAACAGTAAGGAAAATAAAAAGGAGAGAAACAGTGCGAGAAGTCAAAAATACTAGTAGAGCACCTTTAAAAATACTAGTAGAGCATTTACCAGATTTTCTGGTATGTCTGAAACACACAGGAAAAGTTTGCAATTAGAAGGCACTAAAAGTTGCTTATTGACAAATTGAGCGATGAAATTAGCGAAAAAAGAATCGCGCTCTTTTGGGATTCGAACCCACGACTTCGTATTCGCTAGACCGACGCTTGAGCCATTCGCTCTCACTTGTAGTTAGTGGGCACAAACGCGAGTGTGTTGTGGATTGGCATCTAAGCCGAAAGTGAGATGGGTTTGTGAAAAAGGAGTGTTCATGGTGTGACTTCAGAGTCAGTTTGACTTTCTATTCCGCAGAATTGTTACTTGCTCTGTGGCTTAGTTTGTTAAAGCGCCGGCCTTGCGAATACGGAGTCGTGGGTTCGAATCCCACCAGAACGCGACTTTTTTACAAATTTAATTAGCAACATTTCTTCTTCTTCTTCTTCTTCTTTATGGCTCTACGACCCCACTGGGGCTTGGCCTGCCTCGCTTCAACTAAGTGTTCTTTGAGCATTTCCACAGGTATTATTTGAAGGGCTTCCTCTGCCTACCATTGCATGAATTTGTATATTGTGAGGCAAGTACAATGATATACTATGCTCAGGGAGTCGAGAAAAGCATCCCGACCGGAATTCAAAGCCGCCGTCTCCGGATTGGCGATCCATAGCCTTAAGACTAGGCTAACTGGAGATCCCAACATTTCATGCCTTCTAATTACAAGTTTTACCAGTAAACACCTTATCGATTGAAATCATAATTTTGTCAATTATTGTTTATTTATTACACAGACTTTCAGCCTATAGCTGATTTTTCCCTAATTATATCAAATTTATCGCTCAATCACGACTCTCAGTACCGTCTGACAATTACTAATCATTCAGCATTTTATTAATTATGAAAGATTTATCATAAACGGCCCTTGTCGTTCCATAAGCCCCAGTACCACCTTTTTCTCACGAAATGTACTACTAATGGGGATTAATGGCAACTTTTCGCGAGGACTTGTTTCGCACCTCTTCTGAGAAAACGAGTCCTAATGGAACGACAGACATCTTCCTAACTACTTCTTCGTCCTCAACCCCACTACCCAGTATCATTCCGGTACTAGTACCCCTAAACTCATAAATTTCCACCCTCTAATGGACAGCAGTGCACAGCACGTCGCGACATCGATTTCGCAGAAAACAGCGTCTAATAAGTCGAGACTGAGTCTCCAGTCCTGTCCAGTAAACCGTTAAGACCAGCTTTCAGTTTCATCTCGGCACGCTTCCCAAAACAGCTGCTACCCACCCAGTTCCAGTGGAGGTACCGAATTGTGAGTTCTCGCACCGCTTTCGGGCTTCAAAAGCTGTCACATTCCATACCGACCGATCCGACGACGACGACGACGACGAGGCGAAAATTCCTTCTTTTCCGCTCAGTGGGATTGTGTTCGCACATTTTGAAATTTGGCTTTTCGTGGACCACCAAAGTCCTGGTGCCAGATGCGGGAAATTTTTCCGGAGACTACCTGTGGTGCGGTACCTACCACCTACTGTGAGAGGTGCTTTTCGTGATGCAATCATCCACGAGTTGTTGGTGGGAATTGTTGCGGTCGGTGTGGTATGTGGTTTAGAGAGACGGTGTAATGATGCGATGGACGAAGTCAGGCTATCGTACCAGGTATCACTTCGAGCTTGTTGGTATCTTTATCGTTTCGTATTATATTATTTATGGTTAGTTTTACTGCACTTTGCCCACCAACAATACACCGGAAATGTATGCATTGAATACAGAAAGTGTGTTTCGATCGCTCCCGGTCAAAAAAACCGGGGAAAACCATTCCATACATTAATATATCACGATTTTTGCCTTTCTCGTACACTAAGTGTACTGGAAAGGCTATATGTTCACTTCAAAAATGACTTTTTGATAGAAGGCACAGAGGATTGAGTCACATATACCAATCAACTCAGCTCGACAAATTGAGGTGATGTCTGTGTGTGTGTATGTGTGTATGTGTGTGTACAAAACAAACTCACATCACTTTTGGCAGTAAACCTCAACCGATTTTAATGACCGATTATTCATTCGACGCGGAGTTAGGTCCCATTGTTTCTTATTGAAAACGGTTCGGATCGGTCAAACCGTTCCGGAGTTATGGCTATTTAGGTGTTCCGGTACCCAAGGAAGGGGACTGATATGAAAATGCTACAAAGCCATGCATGCGACACATCAAACTGCGGCTTTTTCGATAACCTGACGAACATAAGCGGGAAAATAGTCTCAGATCATATCTGAAGCGGCATTGTTCCGGAAACGGTTCCGGGTGTCCCGCCGAAACTGGCCAAATATAAAAGTGTACCAACTTCAACTCTATATAACTTTGTGTAAAATGGCCTGATCTTTTCCAAATTTTGCATGGGTAATTCTCGCTGAAACCAGGCCGCCATTTACATAATGTCAAGGATTTCAAATTTTTCTAGCTTATTCGCTAGAAAATGATAAAAAAGGATGAAAACCACTTTGGTTGAGTTAAATTGATGGACCCTTCGCTTGCCAAGGGGCTGATAAGGTGACAAAAATGACGATTTTTCATCAAATTTCACCTAATTTATCGCAACATATTTCGAAAATTTATGTTGTAACATATACAAAACTGCACATTTCTATGAAGAGAAAGTATACACCTTTCATTTGAAGTTGAAAATGTTCTGACAGCCATCTTGGATTTAGCCGCCATTTTGAATTTTATCATCAAATCGCGTACTCCAGGAGAATTCCTTCAGAAATGTTCTTCTTTTCAGGAGCTTCTCATGAAATTTCTTAGAAGATTAATCTTCAAACTGGTCCACGGATATCCTCAGAAATTCTCTTCCGAAATTTCTCCCGCGAATCCTTAAGGAATTGAACAGGAAATTCCTCCAAGAATTGCAACATAAGCTCATACTTGTATTCTTGCAAGTATTCCTTCAAAAAATTCTAAAAGAACATAATAAAATAAGAAATATTATCAAAAAAAAACATCCAGGAATGTTTCTTTGGGATTTCTCCGAAAATTATATTTGAAGTTTCTCAAGAAATTCTTTTAGGAAATTCCCCAGGAACTTCTCCAAGCGTCTCTTAAAAAAATGCAGTTCCTGGTGACTTTGTTCACATAGATTCTACTTCTTCTTCTTCTTTATGACTCTACGTCCCCACTGGGACTTGGCCTGCCTTGCTTCAACTTAATGTTCTTTGAGCATTTCCACAGTTGTTAATTGAAGGGCTTTCTTTGCCTGCCATTGCATGAATTTGTATATTGTGGGGCAAGTACAATGATACACTATGCCCAGGGAGTCGAGAGAACTTTCCCGACCCGAACGGGAATCGAACCCGCCGTCTCCGGATTGGCGATCCATAGCCTTAACCACTAGGCTAACTGGAGACCCACATAGATTCTAAGATTCTTATAAAAAATCCTCCAGAATTTCCAAAACAATTACAGAAACTTTATCAAAAGTTACTGATTGAATTACTCCAGAGGTTTCTTCTGGTTATATTCCGATGTTTCTTGGGTCTCCAGTTAGCCTAGTGGTTAAGGCTATGGATTGCCAATCCGGAGACGGCGGGTTCGATTCCCGTTCCTATCGGGAAAATTTTCTCGACTCCCTCGGTATAGCGTATCATTGTACTTGCCACACAATGTACAAATTCATGCAATGGAAGTGCTCTAAGAACACAAAGTTGAAGAGAGGCAGGCCAAGTTCCAATGCGAAGGTCGAGCTAAAAAGAGAAAGAAGAAGAAGAAGGTATTTTCATGAAAAATAATTAGAAAATTCCTCTAAAAAATTCTCAAGAGATTCTTCTGACAGTTTCTTCACGGGTTTCTCCAATAGTATCTTCAGGTATTCTCCAGGCATTGCTTTGGATTTACACAGACCTTTCTTCACAATTCTTTCAGATTTTTTCTTACATTTTCCCAACAACTCCTGGAATAACTACGAGGCATTGTCCATGGAGTTTTTCTAGAAGTTTATCTATGAATACCTGGAAAGGGTTCTCCAGTTCTTACAGGTATTATTTCAAAGATTCCTCCATTTTTTTTTTAATTTTTTCAGTGGATTTCTAAAGAATTCCGCAAGGACTTTATATTGTTTTTGCAGGATTTTCTCCAGAAACATCTCCAGGTAGTAGTTTGTTTTTTGTGTATCTCTTCAGAAATTGTATATATTTTTCTGAGAACTCTTTCAGAGGCATCTTTAAAACATTCCTTCAAAAAGCCTCCAGGAGGAGTCCCGCAGAATTTTATTGAGGAATCCCTCCAGCATTTTTCCTTAGAATAATTTACAGAGATCCTCCATAGATTAAGCTTCAATATATAAATGTTAGGAATAAATCAGTGCAATTCTATGATGCCACTCAGGTATCTTAAGATGTTGCTTCAAGTAATATCCTAGTCATTTATCAAGGAACTGCTCACAAGATAACTTCAGAAATAGCTTCATGAATATTTGTCCAGAAATTCCTCAAAAACAATTCCAATCAGGGATTCCTTAATGAATTCGTCAGAAGTTTTTGTGCAATTTCTAGAAAACCTTCTGATAATATGTGAATATCTGAACATTTTCTACAGGCATCTCTAAAGATATTCCAGGATATATCTGATGGAACCGCAGGGGCAATTTAAAAAAAAAAATCTCGTTGGAATTTCTGCACAAATAACTGACGGAATTTCTCAAAGAATTCTTGGAAAAACCGTGAGCAGAATTTTCGAAGCAATCCTAGTTGGATTTGTAAAAACATTTTCAAAAGAATTTCGGAAAAAAAACTCATTGGAAAAAGTTTTGAAGAAAATCCTTGTCGAAGGGAAGAAATTTCTAAGATTCTGGAAGTGTCTGGAAATAAAAATACAAGTAAAAATATCTCCTCAAAAGAATTTTAGAGGAATTCTAGCTGGAAGATCTGACTGTTCCCTTAAATGTCAGTTTGACCCTTTTTCCAACGAACTTATTAGTGTATTTCACCATAAATTCGCATCGGTGTGCAAGAATGTTCAATATTGAAAAAAAAAAAAAAAAAATCAGTACAATCCTAATAGAAATCTTAGGAAGCATTTTTTAATTTCTGGGAAATTCTTGAAGGAATCTCAGGAAGATTTTTTTAAGAACTTTCTGGAAAAACTTCTCGGAAAATCCTTGGTGGAATTCCGAGAAAAAAAAATCTGGAATTTATAGGAAATTTTTTGAAGAAACCTATTAATGAAACGCAAATACAAGCGTATGCAAAGCTCCCTAGAAAAAAAGCTCTTGAGATATTTCTTAAGATATTTCCGTAAAAATTCATTGAATATTGGAAATTTTTTGGAATTATCCTTTGAGGAAATTTCGGCTATACTTATTTCCTGCACGAATCTCTGGAAAAATTACCGGATCACTAAAATTAATAATGCAAGAATCGCTGGAGGAATTTCTTTACAATTTTCTGGATGAATCTTAAAAAAATCTGGATACAATCATGCGGAAATTTGCGAACAAATATCGGGTGAAATTCCCGAAGAAATACCTGAACGAATTTCTGAAGAAACATCTGGAAAATTGACTGCTTTTGGAAGCATTAATTGAGGAATCTTTGAAATAATTTCTAAAAAAATCCCTATAGAAAATTCCGATGATTATTAAACGAATCACAGAAAGAATTCTAAAGCAATGTCTTATGGAGTTCCAGGTGGAACCAATAGAAATCGTCCTTAAAGATGTCTTCAAGAGGGGATATCTTAAGAAAGCCCTGGAGAAATTTCTTAAAGGATCTCTGAAAAAAGGCCTTAAGAGTGTATGGTAGATTTTAATCCCAGAAGAAGATCCTACAAGAATTCAGAAAGGAGTTCTTGAATTGGGAGGGATCCAGAAACCAGATCCTGGAGGAATCACGGAAGGTATTTCCGTAAGAATCCCGGAAGGAAATCTTGGAAGGAATTCTTGAAACAATACTGAAGAAGTTCCTGTAAGAACCCTAAAAGCAGATGCCAAAATAATCCTGGTAGAAAATCCTGGAAGAATTCTGGAAGAAATCTCCACAGGCACTTTGGAAGGAGTTTCTGAAGGAATTCCACAAATATCTATAGAATGTAAGGGAGCACCAGGGAAAATCTCGAAAAAAAAATGCTCAAACTCTGGAGGAATCCCGAGAGGACTAACCAGAGGAATCTCCGATGGAACCGGTTTAATAATCTCAAAAGAAAGTCCTGAACGAGTACCACAGGGAACATCTGAAGAAATCCTAAGTAATCTCCTTACCTGAATAAATCATCAGATTTTCCCAAGCAGATTTCATGAGTTAATTCTAGGATTACCGAAAAAGTTCTTTCTGGGATTCATCCAGGAAATCTTTCAAGGATTCTTCCAAAAACTT
Organism: Aedes albopictus; assembly: GCF_035046485.1. Lineage (NCBI taxonomy): Eukaryota > Metazoa > Arthropoda > Insecta > Diptera > Culicidae > Aedes > Aedes albopictus. The sequence continues at coordinate 61,942,457 of NC_085138.1, read as the reverse complement.
CTTCCGAGATTTCTAAAAGAACTCCTGAGCATTTCCCCTTTCTGAGATTTTGAGAATTCTCTAAAAAAATCTTCGTGAGTAGCTTCCGGAGTTCCTACAGGATTTTAATTCTGAGATTAGCCAGTAGTTTATTTTTGAGTTTCTATTGGAGGACTTTTCGGAATTTCTACAAGAATACTCCTAGAACTACCTCTGGGATTTCTCCAGATGTTCCTTCTGGAATTGCTGCAGTTTCTTCTGGAATTCTTCCAGAATTTCTCCAGATTTTCTCAGAATTTCCATATGGAAATCCTCCCAGAGTTTAGAAATTCTTTCCACGAGCTCCATATGGAATTCTTCCATTGAAATCCTAATAAAATAGCTACCGCACTTCCTTGGGGAATTCCTCTAACCAAGCCTCAACAATTTATTAAAGAATTTCTCCATCTGTTTTAGGATTTTCTCCAGGAGTTTCTTTAGGGGTTCCTCCAATAGTTCCTTCTGGGATTTAATTTCTACAGGAGTTTCTTCCCAGGAAAAACCTTCTGAAGATATTCCAAAAGAAGCTGGTGCAGTCTTAGAAGTAGCTCCTAGAAGAATTCCTAAGAGAACTTCTAGAAGAATCTCAGAGGAACTCCTGTAGAAATCTCGGAACGAATTCTTGAGAAAAAAAACAGAAGTAGGAAGGAATTAATGGAAAAATCCTGGAAATAATCAAGAGGGTAGTTCTGCAGGAATCTTAAATAAATCTTGCGAAGAATCTCATGAAGAGTTTCCTGAGGAATACCAGAAGAAACTCCTAGAGGAATTCTGGAAGAAATTTCTGGAGAAGGAGGGGAAGAAACTCCTAAACGAATCCCAGGATGAATTCCTGAAGGAATCTCAGATGGAACTCCTGGAGGATTCCCACCAGCAAGTCGAAAAATTAAATACTTATTGACGCTCGCGAACCCACGTAGGGTACTGCACAGAGCGTTTGCACAGACAAGCTGGAGCGATCCCTCTAGGAGCTCCTTCAGAGATTTCACAGGAATTAGAACCGGGATTTCTCCAGGAATTCTTTCCGCGGTTGTGATATTCTTCAAAGAGCTTCTGTATTCCTCAAGGAATTTCTTCCGAAATGCCTCTAGGAATTCCTTCAGGGATTACCTAAGGACTCTTTCAGGCTTCCCTGTCATGGTTTGTTCAGGAATGTATTCCAGGATTCCTGTGGAAGTTCCACCAGTAATGTCTCTCTCTCTCTGCGATTTTTCGTGGGATTCCTTTAGAAACTCCCACTAGAATTTTTCCAGGATTCGTTCTGAGATATTGTCTGCTACTTCAAGGGATTTTTTCCGGGATTCGCCAGGAGTTTATGCAATTCTCCAGGAATTGTTTTCCTCCAAGATTCCTCCATGCATTTCTTCAGAGATTCTTATTTCTATTGTAATGGCTTCATAAGTTTTTTTTTTTGTATTTTCCAGAGGAATTGTCCAGAGCATCCAGAAGATACTCCCGGGGGATCTTCTTACAAAGCTGATGGGCGAATTCCTTAACAAATTATCACAAAATTCCTGAAAGAACTCCGTAATAAACTCCTGGAGCATTTCCACCCCAGGCACATCCGGAAGAGTTCTGGAATGGAATTCCTGACGGAACTCCTGGAGAAATCCAGAAAAGAGTTCCTAGAGGAATCCTGGATGGAGTTCCCGAAAAAAAAAACCCGACAGCAGTTTCTTAAAGAATCCCGGAGAAATTCCAAAAGGAGTTTCCAAAAGAATCTCGAAAGAAATTTCTGGAGCTTTCTAGAAAGAAGTTCTTGGAAGAATCCTGGAAGGAGATCCCGGAGGAATCCCAGAAGATATTCCAGGATGAATTCCGGAAGAATTTACCGAAATAATCCGGGAATTTCTTGGAGAAATTTTGGAAGGAATTTCAGAAGGAATCCCGGAAGGTGTTCTAAAAGCAATCCTGGAAGAAGTTTCTCTGAAAGAATCACTGAAGAAGTTCCAGGAGGAATACTGGAAGATGTACTTGGAAAAACAAAATCGGGGATAAAGCTTCCAGAGGAAGGAGTTCCCAAAGAAGTCCCAGAAGAAGTTCCTGGAGGAATCCAGAAAAGAGTTTCTAGGTGGATACTGGATGGAGTTCCTGTAAAAACTCTGGAAGTAAATCCTGGAAGAATCCCGGATGGAGTTCCTGTAGGAATCCTGGAAAGAATTTCTGAAAGGAATTCTTGAAACAATCTCGGAAGTAGTTCCAGAAAGAATCCGGGAAGGAATTTCCTAAGGTCCTGGTAGAAGATAATGGAGGAATTCTGAAAGAAGTTTTTGGATGATTCCCGGAAAGATTTCCTAGATGAATCTCAGAATTCCTAAAGAAATTTCATAAAAAATCTCAGGGGAAACTCCTGAAGGATTCACACATGAAATTCCCGAATTTTGGAAGGAGTTTCTGAATTCCCGAGGAAAACCAGAAAAAAAACTTCTGAAGGAAGCCCGGAGGAAATTTCTGAAGTGATTCCTGGATGGGCCATAGAAGTAATTCCTAGTGTTATCTCAGAATAAAATCCATGATTAATTCCAGAGAGAACAATGGAATGTAAGGGAACCCCTGGGAGAATCCCGTGCAGACTGTTTGGAAGATTTCCGACTTGACTCCAAAGCAATTTAATAATCAAGAATCTTGATTTTTTTATAAACAATACGATTTCTTTGCAATGAAACATAAAAGCTTGATTTCGAAAATACTTCCACACTGTATGTGTGTGTGATCAGGGTGTCTTCGGCTGTTGTTTGGATATATTTTACTCAGAATCGTTACTGATTTGGTGGCTTAGTTGGCCAAAGCGCCGGACCAGATTTACGGAGACGCCTGTTCAAATCCCAGTAAAACTTAGTGATTTGTTTCTTCTTTCCCATTTATTTTGGTGTAACAACTCTCCGTCCTTTAATTTATGATCAAAGACAACTTCGCCGGCAACGTTCAATAAAGTTTCCATTATTGACCAATCAACCCCTTTTTCACATTGATACATACCATTACCTACCCTAAAGCAATATGAAAAACTGTCACCAAAATGAAAAATTTATCGTCCGTGCGTTGGAAAAATATGCAGCATTCGGACCAGATTTTCACGCCCCCACCCGGCTTTCAAGTGCATCGGTGCATGATATCCTCCTACAGGGAGGAGGGGACCGAAAAAGTTGGCAGAGTGCCACTGGAATTAGCATTTTTAACAAATGTGAATCATTTTTTCGAGCGAGCCAGGCCTGGTCTGGTCAACTACTGATTGCCCAGTCCCTTCGGGTTCATCGGACAACGAATGCAATAAAGTTGTTTGTGTGGAATATTTTATTGAATTTTTTTTTCTGATAAAAAAAATAAATACATTTTTTCCTCAAACGTACGTTTGAATCTGAGACGAGACTCGCGAAGAGGAAAAAAAGCAACGTCAAGTGCAGCCCAACTGAGCTGTCAGTTGTAGCCCGTTTGATTACGTTACCTAAAACGAGGAAAGTATTGCTATCCGAGATAAATTCTGAAGCCAAAATTCACTCCGAGCAGCATTTTGTTCTCCTGTACTGTCAAAAATAAATTGAAAACAAAATATTCCAATGATTACTTTGCTTGGCGATTGTTGGCGATGCAAAATTTCACCTCAACATGATTTTGTGCGTGAATGGGATTCAGTCACACTGCATGTGAGCTGATGCGGTCACGTACGTGTTTGAACCACCAGCCCAAAACATAATGTCAACACAGATAGGAAGAAGAAAAAAATAACAAAGTGGAGAAAAAGAAGACCGTCTTCGCGAGTCTCGTCTCAGGTTTGAATTATAAATTGAACCCAAAATGTCGAACAAAAAGAAGGAAAAAAAAAGAGTTCTACATGCGGAAGACTCAATTTGAGTCCGGCCGGTGATTTATGGGGTTCAATTGGGCTTGCAGCGAACACGGTGACTTCCCGCCCGATCGCCACCCGTGCCCTGTTGATCATCGGTGTCACGATTGACTCCAACAGTTGCAGGCAGCGGCCATAAATTGCATGCGCGATTTATTGGGAATGCCGTGCGGCACCTTCTTCCACGGGGTAGCAAAAAAAATATCAAATTGGCATTTATTAACACATTTGCTCGCACAGGCACAGGCCCAATATGTATGCGGCATTTGGCGTGAATAGACATCAAAAGGAATGCCGGAAGGAATGCGAGCGGAATGTATAGCATCCAATGAGAACGTGGAATGGAAGGACTTTATTAAGCTTTTGGGATTATTATTGTTGGTGAAAATTGATTCTTTTGGCGTCAGAGAAGGCTAATGGAGAAGCAGGAATTCATCTCAGAATACCTTTATGAAATCATTTGTTAATTTCTCAATTTCTTTCAGAGTGCTTCCAGAAACTCTTGTAGGAGTAATTAATCTCAACTTTGAGCTGGAAATTTTCCAAAGGAAATTCCTCCAAAAATAAACAAAAAAATATATAAAAGTACTATAGGAATTGTTGTGGAAATACGTCCAGAAATGTCTAAAAATATTTCTTTGACAATTTTCAAAAAAAAAAATAAATTTAAAGTTTTTTATGGAAATTTCACTGCAAATTACTCCAGGAATTCCTGTGGAAATTACTTCAGTATATACGTGAGTATTACTCCAGGAATTCCTGGAGTAATTCCCAGACGCATTTCTGTAGTAATTCCCAGAGGAAATCCTGGGGTAACTACAAGGGTAACTTCTGCAGTAATTCGCAGAGGAATCCTTGGAGTAATTCCCAGAAGAATTCCTGTAGTAATTCCCAGAGGAATCCAAAAAGTAACTCCCAGAGGATTTCATGGATTAATTCTCAGAGTATTTCCTGGAGTTATTCCCTGAAGATTTCCTGCAGTTACTTCCAGAGGAATTTCTAGAGTAGTTGTTTAAGGAATTCCGGGGGTAATCCCTTGAGGAATTCCTGGAATAATTCACCGAGGAACTTCTTGAGTAATTCCTTAAGAAATTCCTGTAATAATTCCTGGAGTAATTTCCGGAGGTCCGGAGGAATTCCTGCAGTAATACCAAAAGATTTCATGGAGTAATTCCCAGAAAAAATCTTGGAGCAATTCCCTGAGGAATTCATGTAGTAATACTCAGAGGAATTTCTGCAGTAATTCCAGAGAATTTCCCGGAGTAATTCACAAAGGAATTCATGAAGTAATTCCCAGAGAACTTCCTGGAGTAATGCCAAGAACAATTCTTGGAGTAATTCCCTGAGGAATTCCTGTAGTAATTCTCAGATGAGTTCGTGGAGTAATTCGCAGAGGAATTCCTGAAGTAACACTAAGAATATTTTCTGGAGATTAGAGACGAACCAGCCAAGGGCTGAAAGTCTCTTTAATAAAGACAAATCAATCAATCAATCAATCAATATTTCCTGGAGTAAAACCAAGAATATTTCCTAGAATAATTCCCAGAGAAATTCCAGGAGTAAATCCCAGAGGATTTCCAGGAGTAAATCGCACAGGATTTCCTGGAGTAATTTTTAGGACAATTTCTGGAGTAATTGCCAGGGGAATTCTTGGAGAAATTGCAAGAGGAAATCTTGGAGTAATTCCGTGCGGAACTGCTGGAGTATTTGCCAGAGGAATTGCTGGAGTAATACTTAGAAAAATTCCTGAGAAACTCCAGGAGTTTTTCACAGAGGATTTCCTGGAGTAGTTCCCAGAGCAATTCTTGAAGTAATTCCCAGAGAAAAGGGTAACTTCTGAAGTAATACGCAAAGGAATAGTTGTAGTAATTCCCATTGGAATTCCTGTAGTAATTCCCAGAGGAATTCATGGAGTAACTCCCAGAGGATTTTCGGGATTATTTCCCTGATTAATTTCAGGAATAATTCTCTGAGAAATGCCTGTAGTTATTGCCAGAGAAATTCCTGCAGAAATTGCCTTAAAAATTCCTGGAATAATTCTCACAGGAGTTCCTGGAGTAATTTCTAGAGGATTTCTTTGAGTAATTCCCAGAACGATTCCTGGAGCAATTACCAGAGCAATCCCTGGAGTGATTCCTTGAAGAATTCCTGGAGTAATTACCAGAGGAATTCCTGGAGTAATGCTAAGGATATTTCCTGGAGTAATTCCCAGAACAATTCTTGCAGAAATTCCCAGAGCAATTCCTGTAGTAATTCCCTGAGGATTTCATCTAGTCATTTCCAAAGGATTTCCTGAATAATACACTGAGGATTTTACGTAGTCATTCCCAGTGGAATTCCTGCAGTAAGTCCTTTAGGAATTCTTGGCGAATCCCTGGAGGAATTCTTGTCGAATTCCTGGAGGAATTCTTGTCGAATTCCTGGAGAAATTCTTGTCGAATACCTGGAGAAATTCTTGTCGAATACCTGGAGGAATTCTTGTAGAATTCCTGGAGGAATTCTTGTAGAATTCCTGGAGGAATTCTTGTCGAATTCCTAGAGGAATTCTTGTCGAATTCCTAGACGAATTATTATCGAATTCCTGGAGGAATTCTTGTCGAATTCCTGGAGGGATTCTTGTCGAATTGCTGGAGGAGTTCTTGTTGAATTGCTGGAGGAATTCTTGTCGAATTCTTGGGGAATTCTTGTCGAATTCCTGGAGGAATTCTTGTCGAATTCCTGGAGGAATTCTTGTCGAATTCCTGGAGGAGTTCTTGTGGAATTTCCGGAGGAATTCTTGTGGAATTACCGGAAGAATTCTTGTGGAATTCCTGGAGGAATTCTTGTGGAATTCCCAGAGGAATTCTTGTGGAATTCCTGGAGGAATTCTTGTGAACATCCCGGAGGAATTCTTGTGGAATTCCCGGAGGAATTCTTGTGGAATTCCCGGAGGAATTCTTGTGGAATTCCCGGAGGAATTCTTGTGGAATTCCCGGAGGAATTCTTGTGGAATTCCCGGAGGAATTCTTGTGGCATTCCCGGAGGAATTCTTGTGGAACTCCCGGAGGAATTCTTGTGGAACTCCCGGAGGAATTCTTGTGGAATTCTCGGAGGAATTCTTGTGGAATTCCCGGAGGAATTCTTGTGGAATTCCCGGAAGAATTCTTGTGAAAATCCCGGAGGAATTCTTATGAAATTCCCGGAGGAATTCTTGTGAAATTCCCGGAGGAATTCTTGTGGAATTCCCGGAGGAATTCTTGTGGAATTCTCGGAGGAATTCTTGTGGAATTCCCGGAGGAATTCTTGTGAAATTCCCGGAAGAATTCTTGTGGAATTCCCGGAGGAATTATTGTGGATTTCCCGGAGGAATTCTTGTGGAATTCCCGGAGGAATTCTTGTGGAATTCCCGGAGGAATTCTTGTGGAATTCCCAGAGGAATTCTTGGGGAATTCCCGGAGGAATTCTTGTGGAATTCCCGGAGGAATTCTTGTGGAATTCCTGGAGGAATTCTTGTGGAAATCTTGTAGAATTCTTGTGGAATTCATGTATGAATTCTTGAAGAATTCCATCCGGAATTCTTGTAGAATTCCTTCCAGAATTCTTGTAGAATTCCTTCCGGAATTCTTGTAGAATTCCTTCCGCAATTCATGTAGAATTCCTTCCGGAATTCTTGAAGAATTCCTTCCGGAATTCTTGTAGAATTCCTTCCGGAATTCGTGTAGAATTCCTTCCGGAATTCGTGTAGAATTCCTTCCGGAATTCTTGTAGAAAACCTTCCGGAATTCTTGTAGAATTCCTTCCGGAATTCTTGTAAAATTCCTTCCGGAATTCTTGTAGAATTCCTTCCGGAATTCTTGTAGAATTCCTTCCGGAATTCTTGTAGAATTCCTTCCGGAATTCTTGTAGAATTCCTTCCGGAATTCTTGTAGAATTCCTTCCGGAATTCTTGTAGAATTCCTTCCGGAATTCTTGTAGAATTCCTTCCGGAATTCTTGTAGAATTCCTTCCGGAATTCTTGTAGAATTCCTTCCGGAATTCTTGTAGAATTCCTTCCGGAATTCTTGTAGAATTCCTTCCGGAATTCTTGTAGAATTCCTTCCGGAATTCTTGTAGAATTCCTTCCGGAATTCTTGTAGAATTCCTTCCAAAATTCTTGTAGAATTCCTTCCGGAATTCTTGTAGAATTCCTTCCGGAATTCTTGTAGAATTCCTTCCGGAATTCTTGTAGAATTCCTTCCGGAATTCTTGTAGAATTCCTTCCGGAATTCTTGTAGAATTCCTTCCGGAATTCTTGTAGAATTCCTTCCGGAATTCTTGTAGAATTCCTTCCGGAATTCTTGTAGAATTCCTTCCGGAATTCTTGTAGAATTCCTTCCGGAATTCTTGTAGAATTCCTTCCGGAATTCTTGTAGAATTCCTTCCGGAATTCTTGTAGAATTCCTTCCGGAATTCTTGTAGAATTCCTTCCGGAATTCTTGTAGAATTCCTTCCGGAATTCTTGTAGAATTCCTTCCGGAATTCTTGTAGAATTCCTTCCGGAATTCTTGTAGAATTCCTTCCGGAATTCTTGTAGAATTCCTTCCGGAATTCTTGTAGAATTCCTTCCGGAATTCTTGTAGAATTCCTTCCGGAATTCTTGTAGAATTCCTTCCGGAATTCTTGTAGAATTCCTTCCGGAATTCGTATAGAATTCCTTCCGGAATTCGTATAGAATTCCTTCCGGAATTCGTATAGAATTCCTTCCGGAATTCTTGTAGAATTCCTTTCGGAATTCTTGTAGAATTCCTTCCGGAATTCTTGTAGCATTCCTTCCGGAATTCTTGTAGAATTCCTTCCGGAATTCTTGTAGAATTCCTTCCGGAATTCTTGTAGAATTCCTTCCGGAATTCGTATAGAATTCCTTCCGGAATTCTTGTAGAATTCCTTCCGGAATTCTTGTAGAATTCCTTCCGGAATTCTTGTAGAATTCCTTCCGGAATTCTTGTAGAATTCCTTCCGGAATTCTTGTAGAATTCCTTCCGGAATTCTTGTAGAATTCCTTCCGGAATTCTTGTAGAATTCCTTCCGGAATTCTTGTAGAATTCCTTCCGGAATTCTTGTAGAATTCCTTCCGGAATTCTTGTAGAATTCCTTCCGGAATTCTTGTAGAATTCCTTCCGGAATTCTTGTAGAATTCCTTCCGGAATTCTTGTAGAATTCCTTCCGGAATTCTTGTAGAATTCCTTCCGGAATTCTTGTAGAATTCCTTCCGGAATTCTTGTAGAATTCCTTCCGGAATTCTTGTAGAATTCCTTCCGGAATTCTTGTAGAATTCCTTCCGGAATTCTTGTAGAATTCCTTCCGGAATTCTTGTAGAATTCCTTCCGGAATTCTTGTAGAATTCCTTCCGGAATTCTTGTAGAATTCCTTCCGGAATTCTTGTAGAATTCCTTCCGGAATTCTTGTAGAATTCCTTCCGGAATTCTTGTAGAATTCCTTCCGGAATTCTTGTAGAATTCCTTCCGGAATTCTTGTAGAATTCCTTCCGGAATTCTTGTAGAATTCCTTCCGGAATTCTTGTAGAATTCCTTCCGGAATTCTTGTAGAATTCCTTCCGGAATTCGTATAGAATTCCTTCCGGAATTCTTGTAGAATTCCTTCCGGAATTCTTGTAGAATTCCTTTCGGAATTCTTGTAGAATTCCTTCCGGAATTCTTGTAGAATTCCTTCCGGAATTCTTGTAGAATTCCTTCCGGAATTCTTGTAGCATTCCTTCCGGAATTCTTGTAGAATTCCTTCCGGAATTCTTGTAGAATTCCTTCCGGAATTCTAGTAGAATTCCTTCCGGAATTCTTGTAGAATTCCTTCCGGAATTCTTGTAGAATTCCTTCCGGAATTCTTGTAGAATTCCTTCCGGAATTCTTGTAGAATTCCTTCCGGAATTCTTTTAGAATCCCTTCCGGAATTCTTGTAGAGTTCCTTCCGGAATTCTTGTAGAATTGCTTCCGGAATTCTTGTAGAATTCCTTCCGGAATTCTTGTAGAATTCCTTCCGGAATTCTTTTAGAATTCCTTCCGGAATTCTTGTAGAATTACTTCCGGAATTCTTGTAGAATTTCTTTCGTCATTCTTGTAAAATTCCTTCCGGAATTCTTGTAGAATTCCTTCCGGAATTCTTGTAGAATTCCTTCCGGAATTCTTGTAGAATTCCTTCCGGAATTCTTGTAGAATTCCTTCCGGAATTCTTGTAGAATTCCTTCCGGAATTCTTGTAGAATTCCGTCCGGAATTCTTTTAGAATCCCTTCCGGAATTCTTGTAGAAGTTCTGAAGGAATACTTGTAGAATTTCTGAAGGAATTCTTGTAGAATAACTTAAGAAAATTCTCCTTGAGTTCTCTCATATCTTAATAATCTCATCCAGGAAATTCATCAACCAACCTTATAAACTGGTAACGCGGACAATTCAATAACCAATCATTCAAACCCACTCATCGAAACTAAAAACCAATTAAATCCGGTTCTAAATTTAGTGGGAAATCGAAACCGGTGGCAGTAGCTCCCCACAAAATTCTATTTCCAGCGCGTAATTTGATATCGTTGTAAATCCCCTGAATGATTGACGCCAGACACGAGCCTCGTTCGCTATCCCATCGAACAATCCAAACAAAGTTAATGTTCCACCTGATGCATCGTCCGTCGTTGTCGTCGTCGTCGTCGACCGATGAAGGTACGACGACGATGAGGTATCGATTACTTGCCTGCTGCAACCCATCATCATCGAGGGGACCTGTTGAGTCCGTTGCTCATCCTACCATCACCCCTTCCCAGCCCAGGTACCAACGCGTCCGAAAGGGTAATATTATTTTGAAATGCAAAGCACTTAAACGTCATTAAATTTATACGGCTTTGATGGAGCAAAGAGGGCGCCCAAGGACGGTGATTTTGAGCACCCGAAACTAATGTACGGATAGCTTTAGAGGAGCTGTTGCAGGGGAAAATAGCCAGGATGATCGGCTTTAGGTGCAGCCGTGCATTATGCAAATTTTTACCTTCCTTTCCGTTCCAACAAATTTCAAAACTATCTGTTGCCCTTGACATATCGATAGTGTTCACCACCCACATAGTAGAATCTTTTCTGTCCTTCGTAGAACGTTGGTAGAAATATGAAAAAACGTCACTTCAATTTAGGTTTAAAAATTCATACCTGGCCCGGCTGTGCCACGGCAGGCAGGACCAGATAAGAGAATCGCTTTCCGGCAGCACACCTGTTTGACTATGATTTACATAATTGATAGGTGCGGGAATGCAGTAGCTACGATTCTACGATGCATCTTTTTTCCCCTGTCTGTCAAGTGAGTGCACTCAGAGAAGGTTTGTGGAGTCTTTTTGTAAACCATGTTTTAAAAATTTGCCATGTATTTCAAAAAAGGAAATTTATTTAAAATATTCTGAAAGATTTGTTTTCGGAACCCCTTCAACCCTTTGAAAGAGTCTTCAGTAATTTCCAATGGATTATTATTAAGTTTTCATAGATTCTCCCTCTGAACGTAGAGTTTTTGAAGATAGCAAAAAATAATGTTTAAAAATCGGAAAATTAAGCAGACTTTGAGAGCATCCATGAAGAACACCTAGAAATATTATGTGGTATCAATATAAAACTGATGTTTTTTGGCTTCTCAGTCTTAACAAAATCAAATTTTATTTTGTCCAACGATAGTTACAGGTCCAAGGGACAGTTACAGGCCGAATCACGCTGGACGAGAATACTGTAGCTATTGTAAAAATCTTTTTTATATATTTTAAAGGCTATAAAATCAAAACCGACAAATAAACATTTCCAGAGTCCCTTAAGAAGGTCTTAAATGGACCGAAACGTCGGACAAAATAAAATAACAGCATTTTGATTTTGTCAAGAATGAGAAGCCACAAAACATCAGTTTCCAACTACAGTCGAGCACACCAACGATTCAATATAAAACGACAATTTCCCCGAGTGCAACATAGGGAAATTGCACCGAACCGCCTCTATGTTTCTCCGATACAATAAGTCTGAAAGAGTTCGCAATTTCCCCAAGAAGTAAAAAGAAAAAAAAAATGATAAATCGCTTCAAGTCATGCAACTATGAACTATGAACCAAGTAACAAGCACCCGATGTGGAAGTATTTTGCCCCCTCTCTGACTAAATACGGCGCGGTGGGGGAAGCACCTGCCCGCTGCTCCTCATCAGTAGGGAAAATTGAATAATGGCTGGTCCCGGTAGGATTGCCCTGGCAAGCTCTGGACGTACCTACATGCACAAGGAAACATGGTAAGCAAAAACAATGAAGACGTGAAGGATCGTGTTCGTTCGCTGGTAGGTATAGGCATCATAGGACAGACTGAGACTGGACTGTCGAGAAATGGAAACCGCATCCTACCTTGTGGTCGACGTCGTCATCGTCGTCATCGTGTAACAAACCACAGTAACCGTAACGCTGCTTGCTGTTGTAGTAACAGCAAACACATGAAATTCTTCCAGAGCACATCAAAAATCTACGGACCTATATTGTTGTGGTTACTGGTTGCATGTTTCCCGCCCGGGTCGGCACACTAATTGGATTGTTCTGGGAAACTTGACCCCCTTCGAAGGGTCTCTAGAAAAACTAACTGCAGAAGGCTCTGCTTGGAATCGATAATTGAGAACTTTCAATTTGCACCGATTGGAGGATGGAGTTTCTGGGAAAGGGTATGGGAATATACAAATCGACCACATTTTGGAACATGTTTTCTGATTCTACGAAAAAACTTCAGGAATTGAACGACAATTCTATAAGTACTCATACAAAAATTCTATAAGAATTCCTCCAGGAATTCTATAAAAAATCCTCCTGGAATTGTACAAACATTTAGCAAGGAATTTAAAAAGAGTTCCAGGAATTCTACAAGAATTCAGGAAAGATATCTACGAGATTACCTAAAAAAAACTCTACAAAAATTTCGGATGGACCTCTACAAGAATTTCAGATGGAATTCTTCATGAATTCCCGATGGAACTCTAAAAGAATTCCCGATGGAATTCTACAAGAATTCTATCGGGAATTCTACAAGAATTTCTGAAGAAATTCCACAAGAATTCCAGAAAAAAATCTTCAAGAATTTTACAAGAGGAAATTCTACAAGAAGACTTTCTACAAGAATTCCTTCGGGAATTCTACAAGAATTCCGGGAGAAATTCTCCAAAAATTCCGAGAGGAATTCTCCAAAAATTCCGGGAGGGGTTCTCCAAAAATTCCGGGAGGAATTCTCCAAAGATTCCGGGAGGAATTCTCCAAGAATTCCGGGAGGAATTCTCCAAGATTTCCGGGAGGAATTCCACAAGAATTCCGGGAGGAATTCTCCAAAAATTCCGGGAGGAATTCTCCAAGAATTCCAGGAGAAATTCTCCAAGAATTCCGGGAGGAATTATCCAAGAATTCCGGGAGGAATTCTCCAAGAATTCCGGGAGGAATTCTCCAAGAATTCCGGGAGGAATTCTCCAAGAATTCCGGGAGGAATTCTCCAAGAATTCCGGGAGGAATTCTCCAAGAATTCCGGGAGGAATTCTATAAGAATTCCGGGAGGAATTCTCCAAGAATTCCGGGAGGAATTCTCCAAGAATTCCTGGAGGAATTCTCCAAGAATTCCTGGAGGAATTCTCCAAGAATTCCGGGAGGAATTCTCCAAGAATTCCGGGAGGAATTCTCCAAGAATTCCGGGAGGAATTCTCCAAGAATTCCGGAAAGAATTCCCCAAGAATTCCGGAAGGAATTCTCCAAGAATTTCGGAAGGAATTCTCCAAGAATTCCGGAATGAATTCTCCAAGAATTCCGGAAAGAATTCTCCAAGAATTCCGGAAGGGATTCTCCAAGAATTCCGGAAAGAATTCTCCAAGAATTCCGGAAGGAATTCTCCAAGAATTCCGGAAGGAATTCTCCAAGAATTCCGGAAGGAATCCTCCAAGAATTCCGGAAGGAATTCTCCAAGAATTCCGGAAGGAATTCTCCAAGAATTCCGGAAGGAATTCTCCAAGAATTCCGGAAGGAATTCTCCAAGAATTCCGGAAGGAATTCTCCAAGAATTCCGGAAGGAATTCTCCAAGAATTCCGGAAGGAATTCTCCAAGAATTCCGGAAGGAATTCTCCAAGAATTCCGGAAGGAATTCTCCAAGAATTCCGGAAGGAATTCTCCAAGAATTCCGGAAGGAATTCTCCAAGAATTCCGGAAGGAATTCTCCAAGAATTCCGGAAGGAATTCTCCAAGAATTCCGGAAGGAATTCTCCAAGAATTCCGGAAGGAATTCTCCAAGAATTCCGGAAGGAATTCTCCAAGAATTCCGGAAGGAATTCTCCAAGAATTCCGGAAGGAATTCTCCAAGAATTCCGGAAGGAATTCTCCAAGAATTCCGGAAGGAATTCTCCAAGAATTCCGGAAGGAATTCTCCAAGAATTCCGGAAGGAATTCTCCAAGAATTCCGGAAGGAATTCTCCAAGAATTCCGGAAGGAATTCTCCAAGAATTCCGGAAGGAATTCTCCAAGAATTCCGGAAGGAATTCTCCAAGAATTCCGGAAGGAATTCTCCAAGAATTCCGGAAGGAATTCTCCAAGAATTCCGGAAGGAATTCTCCAAGAATTCCGGAAGGAATTCTCCAAGAATTCCGGGAGAAATTCTCCAAGAATTCCGGGAGGAATTCTCCAAGAATTCCGGGAGAAATTCTCCAAGAACTCCGGGAGGAACTCTCCAAGAATTCCGAGAGGCATTCTCCAAGAATTCCGAGAGGAATTCTCCAAGAATTCCGGGAGGAATTCTGCAAGAATTCCGAGAGGAATTCTCCAAGAATGCCGGGAGAAATTCTCCACGAATTTCGGGAGAAATTCTCCAAGAATTCCGGGAGGAATTCTTCAAGAATTATCCTAGAATTCCGGGAGGAATTCAACCAAGAATTCCGGGAGGAATTCAACCAAGAATTCCGGGAGGAATTCAACCAAGAATTCCGAGAGGAATTCTCCAAGAAATCCGAGCGGAATTCTCCAAGAATTCCGAGAGGAATTCTCCAAGAATTCCGAGAGGAATTCTCCAAGAATTCCGGGAGGAATTCTACAAGAATTCCGAGAGGAATTCTCCAAGAATTCCGAGAGGAATTCTCCAAGAATTCCGGGAGGAATTCTCCAAGAATTCCGGAAGGAATTCTCCAAATATTCCGAGAGGAATTCTCCAAGAATTCCAGGAGGAATTTCTCCAAGAATTCTGGGAGGAATTCTCCAGAATTCTGGGAGGAATTCTCCAAGAATTCCGGTAGAAATTCTCCAAGAATTCCGGTAGGAATTCTTCAAGAATTCTCCAAGAATTCCGAGAGGAATTCTCCAAGAATTCCGAGAGGAATTCTCCAAGAATTCCGGGAGGAATTCTTCAAGAATTCTGGGAGGAATTCTCCAAGGATTCTGAGAGGAATTCTCCAACAATTCCAGGAGGAATTCTTCAAGAAATCCGGGAGGAATTCTCCAAGAATTCCGGAAGAAATTCTCCAAGAATTCCGGGAGAAATTCTCCAAGAATTCCGGGAGGATTTCTCCAAAAATTCCGGGAGGAATTATCCAAGAATTCCGGGAGAAATTCTCCAAGAATTCCGGGAGAAATTCTCCAAGAATTCCGGGAGGAATTCTCCAAAAATTCCGAGAGGAATTCTCCAAGAATTCCGGGAGGAATTCTACAAGAATTCCGGGAGGAACTCTCCAAGAATTCCGGGAGGAATTCTCCTAGAATTCCGGGAGGAATTCTCCTAGAATTCCGGGAGGAATTCTCCTAGAATTCCGGGAGGAATTCTCCTAGAATTCCGGGAGGAATTCTCCTAGAATTCCGGGAGGAATTCTCCTAGAATTCCGGGAGGAATTCTCCTAGAATTCCGGGAGGAATTCTCCTAGAATTCCGGGAGGAATTCTCCTAGAATTCCGGGAGGAATTCTCCTAGAATTCCGGGAGGAATTCTCCAAGAATTCCGAGAGGAATTCTCCAAGAATTCCGAGAGGAATTCTCCAAGAATTCCGAGAGGAATTCTCCAAGAATTCCGGGAGGAATTCTCCAAGAATTCCAGGAGGAATTCTCCAAGAATTCCGGGAGGAATTCTCCAAGAATTCCGGGAGGAATTCTCCAAGAATTCCGGGAGGAATTCTCCAAGAATTCCGGGAGGAATTCTCCAAGAATTCCGGGAGGAATTCTCCAAGAATTCCGGGAGGAATTCTCCAAGAATTCCGGGAGGAATTCTACAAGAATTCCGGGAGGAATTCTCCAAGAATTCCGGGAGGAATTCTCCAAGAATTCCGGGAGGAATTCTACAAGAATTCCGGGAGGAATTCTCCAAGAATTCCAGGAGGAATTCTACAAGAATTCCGGGAGGAATTCTACAAGAATTCCGGGAGGAATTCTACAAGAATTCCGGGAGGAATTCTACAAGAATTCCGGGAGGAATTCTACAAGAATTCCGGGAGGAATTCTACAAGAATTCCGGGAGGAATTCTACAAGAATTCCGGGAGGAATTCTACAAGAATTCCGGGAGGAATGCTACAAGAATTCTGGGAGGAATTCTACAAGAATTCCGGGAGGAATTCTACAAGAATTCCGGGAGGAATTCTACAAGAATTCCGGGAGGAATTCTACAAGAATTCCGGGAGGAATTCTACAAGAATTCCGGAAGGAATTCTACAAGAATTCCGGGAGGAATTCTACAAGAATTCCGGGAGGAATTCTACAAGAATTCCGGGAGGAATTCTACAAGAATTCCGGGAGGAATTCTACAAGAATTCCGGGAGGAATTCTACAAGAATTCCGGGAGGATTTCTACAAGAATTCCGGAAGGAATTCTCCAAGAATTCCGGAAGGAATTCTCCAAGAATTCCGGAAGGAATTCTCCAAGAATTCCGGAAGGAATTCTCCAAGAATTCCGGAAGGAATTCTCCAAGAATTCCGGGAGAAATTCTCCAAGAATTCCGGGAGGAATTCTCCAAGAATTCCGGGAGAAATTCTCCAAGAACTCCGGGAGGAACTCTCCAAGAATTCCGAGAGGCATTCTCCAAGAATTCCGAGAGGAATTCTCCAAGAATTCCGGGAGGAATTCTGCAAGAATTCCGAGAGGAATTCTCCAAGAATGCCGGGAGAAATTCTCCACGAATTTCGGGAGAAATTCTCCAAGAATTCCGGGAGGAATTCTTCAAGAATTATCCTAGAATTCCGGGAGGAATTCAACCAAGAATTCCGGGAGGAATTCAACCAAGAATTCCGGGAGGAATTCAACCAAGAATTCCGGGAGGAATTCAACCAAGAATTCCGAGAGGAATTCTCCAAGAAATCCGAGCGGAATTCTCCAAGAATTCCGAGAGGAATTCTCCAAGAATTCCGAGAGGAATTCTCCAAGAATTCCGAGAGGAATTCTCCAAGAATTCCGAGAGGAATTCTCCAAGAATTCCGGGAGGAATTCTCCAAGAATTCCGGAAGGAATTCTTAAAATATTCCGAGAGGAATTCTCCAAGAATTCCAGGAGGAATTTCTCCAAGAATTCTGGGAGGAATTCTCTAGAATTCTGGGAGGAATTCTCCAAGAATTCCGGTAGAAATTCTCCAAGAATTCCGGTAGGAATTCTTCAAGAATTCTCCAAGAATTCCGAGAGGAATTCTCCAAGAATTCCGAGAGGAATTCTCCAAGAATTCCGAGAGGAATTCTCCAAGAATTCCGAGAGGAATTCTCCAAGAATTCCGGGAGGAATTCTTCAAGAATTCTGGGAGGAATTCTCCAAGGATTCTGAGAGGAATTCTCCAACAATTCCAGGAGGAATTCTTCAAGAAATCCGGGAGGAATTCTCCAAGAATTCCGGAAGAAATTCTCCAAGAATTCCGGGAGAAATTCTCCAAGAATTCCGGGAGGATTTCTCCAAAAATTCCGGGAGGAATTATCCAAGAATTCCGGGAGAAATTCTCCAAGAATTCCGGGAGAAATTCTCCAAGAACTCCGGGAGGAATATTCCAAGAATTCCGGGAGGAATTCTCCAAGAATTCCGGGAGAAATTCTCCAAGAATTCCGGGAGGAATTCTCCAAAAATTCCGAGAGGAATTCTCCAAGAATTCCGGGAGGAATTCTACAAGAATTCCGGGAGGAACTCTCCAAGAATTCCGGGAGGAATTCTCCTAGAATTCCGGGAGGAATTCTCCTAGAATTCCGGGAGGAATTCTCCTAGAATTCCGGGAGGAATTCTCCTAGAATTCCGGGAGGAATTCTCCTAGAATTCCGGGAGGAATTCTCCTAGAATTCCGGGAGGAATTCTCCTAGAATTCCGGGAGGAATTCTCCAAGAATTCCGAGAGGAATTCTCCAAGAATTCCGAGAGGAATTCTCCAAGAATTCCGGGAGGAATTCTCCAAGAATTCCAGGAGGAATTCTCCAAGAATTCCGGGAGGAATTCTCCAAGAATTCCGGGTGGAATTCTCCAAGAATTCCGGGAGGAATTCTCCAAGAATTCCGGGAGGAATTCTCCAAGAATTCCGGGAGGAATTCTCCAAGAATTCCGGGAGGAATTCTCCAAGAATTCCGGGAGGAATTCTACAAGAATTCCGGGAGGAATTCTCCAAGAATTCCAGGAGGATTTCTACAAGAATTCCGGGAGGAATTCTACAAGAATTCTGGGAGGAATTCTACAAGAATTCCGGGAGGAATTCTACAAGAATTCCGGGAGGAATTCTACAAGAATTCCGGGAGGAATTCTACAAGAATTCCGGGAGGAATTCTACAAGAATTCCGGGAGGAATTCTACAAGAATTCCGGGAGGAATTCTACAAGAATTCCGGGAGGAATTCTACAAGAATTCCGGGAGGAATTCTACAAGAATTCCGGGAGGAATTCTACAAGAATTCCGGGAGGAATTCTACAAGAATTCCGGGAGGAATTCTACAAGAATTCCGGGAGGAATTCTCCAAGAATTCCGGGAGGAATTCTACAAGAATTCCGGGAGGAATTCTCCAAGAATTCCGGGAGGAATTCTACAAGAATTCCGGGAGGAATTCTACAAGAATTCCGGGAGGAATTCTACAAGAATTCCGGGAGGAATTCTACAAGAATTCCGGGAGGAATTCTACAAGAATTCCGGGAGGAATTCTACAAGAATTCCGGGAGGAATTCTACAAGAATTCCGGGAGGATTTCTACAAGAATTCCGGAAGGAATTCTACAAGAATTCCGGAAGGAATTCTACAAGAATTCCGGGAGGAATTCTACAAGAATTCCGGGAGGAATTCTACAAGAATTCCGGGAGGAATTCTACAAGAATTCCGGGAGGAATTCTACAAGAATTCCGGGAGGAATTCTACAAGAATTCCGGGAGGAATTCTACAAGAATTCCGGGAGGAATTCTACAAGAATTCCGGGAGGAATTCTACAAGAATTCCGGGAGGAATTCTACAAGAATTCCGGGAGGAATTCTACAAGAATTCCGGGAGGAATTCTACAAGAATTCCGGGAGGAATTCTACAAGAATTCCGGGAGGAATTCTACAAGAATTCCGGGAGGAATTCTACAAGAATTCCGGGAGGAATTCTACAAGAATTCCGGGAGGAATTCTACAAGAATTCCGGGAGGAATTCTACAAGAATTCCGGGAGGAATTCTACAAGAATTCCGGGAGGAATTCTACAAGAATTCCGGGAGGAATTCTACAAGAATTCCGGGAGGAATTCTACAAGAATTCCGGGAGGAATTCTACAAGAATTCTGGGAGGAATTCTACAAGAATTCCGGGAGGAATTCTACAAGAATTCCGGGAGGAATTCTACAAGAATTCCGGGAGGAATTCTACAAGAATTCCGGGAGGAATTCTACAAGAATTCCGGGAGGAATTCTACAAGAATTCCGGGAGGAATTCTACAAGAATTCCGGGAGGAATTCTACAAGAATTCCGGGAGGAATTCTACAAGAATTCCGGGAGGAATTCTACAAGAATTCCGGGAGGAATTCTACAAGAATTCCGGGAGGAATTCTACCAGAATTCCAGGAGGAATTCTACCAGAATTCCGGGAGGAATTCTACCAGAATTCCAGGAGGAATTCTACCAGAATTCCGGGAGGAATTCTACCAGAATTCCGGGAGGAATTCTACCAGAATTCCGGGAGGAATTCTACCAGAATTCCGGGAGGAATTCTACCAGAATTCCGGGAGGAATTCTACAAGAATTCCGGGAGGAATTCTACAAGAATTCCGGGAGGAATTTTACAAGAATTCCGGGAGGAATTCTATAAGAATTCCGGGAGGAATTCTACAAGAATTCCGGGAGGAATTCTACAAGAATTCCGGGAGGAATTCTACAAGAATTCCGGGAGGAATTATACAAGAATTCCGGGAGGAATTGTACAAGAATTCCGGGAGGAGTTCTGCAAGAATTCCGGGACGAATTCTACAATAATTCCGGGAGGAATTCTACAAGAATTCCGGGAGG
>NC_085138.1:61896655-61921655 GCF_035046485.1 Aedes albopictus | reverse complement strand
GCGGAAAGCTCTCCCTAAAGAAAATAGGAAGGCCTTCGTCCAGCCGCCACTTCCCACCGCAACTTTATATCGGCCATCTTAGCACGAGCTCAGGTCCGCTCCTCGCCGCCATCGAGCGAGGAACGCTGCTAATAGACCGCTAGCAATTCTTCAAGTTCGATCAAGACTTCATCGCCGGCACCCCGCCGGAAGCTCATCGAGTCGAACTCGAACATCGCATCGTAGAACACGCCGCTTCGAGTCAACGACATCCAAAATCCTGCGCAGGTATGTGGTAGTTTTTTCATGGCCATGAATAATTTTTTTCCCATTTCCCGCTACCATCAAAATAGTCCAACCCGAATGATAAAGGTTCAATAAAAGTAATTGTAAAGTTGAAGTTCCGAGACTTAGTTTGATCCCCGTTTTTGGCACTGAAAATTTTCCCTTTTTCTTACGTTTCCGTTTCCGTTTTCGTTTGGGCTAATTGAGCCGTCGGACTTATACTTTTCATTCGAGATTGTGATTGTGTTTGAGCGAGTTTAAGTCGACAAAGGTTTGGGTAATTTGGGTAAAAGGATTGATGATCTTATAGCGAGAGTTTGGCGTTTTCCAGCGGTCGAGAAAGTGTCTAGTTCGGCCATTTTGTTTTTTTTTTGTGTGAGTCAAAACAGCCGTTCGAATAACCCCTGAGGACTTGTCTCAGAAAAGTCGGGCAAATTAACATACTGGTGGTCTCTCACGTGCGAGAGTGGCGCTAAAGCCACCGAAAGTTTACAAAAAACCTCGGTTGAGTTCTTGAACTGTTACAAATGCTAAACTAGAAGAGATTTCCGGGAAGTTGTGAAAATTTCACCAAAATCCAAAAAGTCATCATCATGCAAAAAACAAAAAAGTTAAGACCATTTTTGTGCTTTTCCGAAAGTGAAAAAAGTACGTTGGCTGGATGAAGGTTAACAAACTTCTCTTTATTGTAATTGTAATATACCTATTTCTGATATTTTTGGTAGATGCCTTTTCCTATCTTGGCGCCCAGGGGATTAAATTCCAAAATTCCATAAAAAGGTCATTACAATGCTTCGGCAGATTATTGGCAAGATGTGTGATAAATTATTTCCAATGCTGTCATGGTAAAATGGGAACTAGTAAGTCATGACTGAATTCCTGGAGAAATCTCTACTGAGCATTTTCTGAAAGAATCTATGGAACAACTTTTGGAGAAATCCCTGCTGAAATTTCTGAAGTAATTCTAGGAATATTGGAGGAGTCTCTAAAGATATTTCCAAAAGTATTTTTTAAAAATCTGAAAAAAAATTTTGAATGACTCCATAGATGGATTTCTTGCAGAATCTATAGATCTTTTGTTAAAGCAATCCTTGCAGAAATTTGCGAAGAAAATCTGGAGATATTTCTGAAGAAATTATTAGTCGAATTTATAATTAAAGCAATGGGCAATTTTCTGAAACAATCCTTCGAAAAATTTGTGAAGGTACCCCTAAGTTAGGTTTTATAGAAAATTCCCGAATGGGTCTCACTATTTTAAGAGTTCCTGGAGGAATTACTAAAGACATCGCAAGAAGATTTTCGGCCACAAATTAAGATTTCCGAAAAAAAAATCCTACAACAACTGCTAAACCAAACCCCGGAGAAAGTTTTGGAATAAATCCTTGGAAGATCGTTTGAGAGAATGCTTAAAGGAATTTCCGAAGGATTTTTCGGAAACAAACCTGGAAACGTAGAGCCTCGTAGCCGTGCGGTTAGGGTCATCAAGCTTCTAATCGCATCATACTTTGGGATGAGGGTTCGATTCCCGCTCCGGGCGATGAAACTTTTCGTGAGAATAGTATCTTCTCCGTATCCACTGGTGCATGCTTCGTGTGTCCCTTGTCAAGTGTTAAGTTTCATTCAGTCTGTACAGCCTCTGGCTTAAGGCGAAACTGGAAGCATTTCCTCATTTTTTTCAGTTTTTGATTTTTTTTTAAATAACGAAGCAATACTTTCAAAAACGGATTTCTTACACATGTAGAGTATGGATCAGTGTATCTTCTGATTTTTTTCGTGTTGAAAAAGTTTTCCCTTCTTTCAAAAACCATTTTTTTTTTGAAATTTCGTTCAAAAATGGTTTTTGCAAAAACGAATGTTTATTTTCCATTACGAAAAAAAAATCAGAAGATACCTTGATCCATCCTCTACATGTGCACGAAACCCGATTTTGAAAATATTACTTCGTTATTTAATAAAAAATCAAAAACCAAAACGTGAGGAAATGCTTCCAGTTTCGCCTTAAGATGGTGTCCGGGTCTTTTTTATTATTTTTTTTTTGTATTTTAAAGTCCCAAAAGATTAAAGTAAATCTCTGAAGGATTTTCTAAAGAAATATCTGGAGGAATGTCTGCAGAAACTCATACAAAACTTTCTTTCACAACTCTTTGTGAAACTTCTGGAGGAATCCCTAGTGGAAGTAATGGAGAAATTTGTAGTTGCTGTGGGAATTTCTGGTAAAAGCCAGTAACCTCAGTACAAATTTTTGAAACATTTTCTAAAGAACTCTGAAATAGTATCTAAAGACATCGCTTAAAGGAATCTCTGGAGAAATTTGTGAATGAATGTCTAAAGAAATTTCTGATGTAATCTATGAACGATTTTTTGTAAGAATCCCTACAAGAATTTTGCTAAAATTTATGGAAAAATTTTCAAGAAAAAAAATGAAGAAATTTCCAATTTTTCAAATTCTTAATGGGTTTTCTTATGGCTAAGTGTGTCGTTTGTCATTTTTTATAGTTTATTCATTGCTTTATATACGCGAAAAATGTTTTCCAATTCAAATCACAAGAAGTGGATAAGTCATTTTTTTTTGGGGATTTTAACTTTTAGGAAGGTCATTCATCCCATTAGTCATTAATGTGTCGAAGACAAAGTACATGATGGCAAAGGGCCCCAAGGAGGAATCACCGCGCCCACCACCCCGAATTTCTATCGGCGGTGATGAAATCGAGGTGGTTGAAGAATTCGTGTACTTGGGCTCACTGGTGACCGCCGACAACGACACCAGCAGAGAAATTCAGAGGCGCATTGTGGCAGGAAATCTTGCTTACTTTGGACTCCGCAGAACTCTACGATCGAATAAAGTTCGCCGTAACACGAAGTTAACCATCTAAAAAACGCTGATTAGACCGGTAGTCCTCTATGGCACGAACCATGGACTCTACGTGCAGAGGACCAATACGCCCTTGGAGTTTTCGAACGGAAGGTGTTGCGAAGTGCAGATAGAAGACGGGACTTGGAGAAGGCGAATAAACCACGAGCTGCATCAGCTGCTGAGAGAACCAACCATCGTCCATACCGCGAAAATCGGCAGGCTACGGTGGGTGGGTCACGTCATCAGGATGTCGGATAGCAAAACGACTAAAATTGTTCTGGAGAGTCATTAGACCGGTACAAGAAGACGTGGTGGCAGCGAACTAGGTGGGTCGATCAAGTGGAGGATGATTTATGGACCCTTTGCAGAGTGCGGAACTGGAGATACACATCCATGGACCGCGTAGAATGGAGACGACTTCTATGTACAGCAGAGGCCACTCAGGCCTTATTCTGACCGGTAAGGTAAGTAAGGGTTTGTAAGGATGTAATCTGCATTAAATTATATTCCCTACAGATTCAGTTCAGTAGATTTAAGAACTTCTGCTTCTGTTCGAAAAAAGGAGTTTCAGTGTCAACTGTCCAAAACTGAAGAAAAAGATTTAGACATTCACGCCACTACCATTCACACGCTAGTTCATTGCTGGTGGGATGGTGAGGAGTTACGAAAATTTCCAAAAGCTCGCATCGCGTTCCAAGCCGGAGGGCTCGTCCGTTTTACATGTACCAAAAGCGCCTATAGCTGGCAGCTTCATATAGCAAAACCGCGTTCGACTCGGCGACTAGCAACCAGCAGTCAGCAGCCACCACAGCGTCGGGATCAGAACCTGTTTCTGCAGATTATTTGGTTTTGCCGGGAAATCTGCAGGCGAAGAAACAGACAACGAACACGCCGCGTGACACGAGAATATGAGAAGACGCCTGCCAGTCTAGCAAGCAAGCCGCGTCGTCGACACGTCTTGTTCCCCCCTTAACCTTCGGGGCCGCAAGCTTTTCCACTTCAACGGCGGAGAATATGAGAACTACTACAGAATGCGCATATTTTATGCTTCCTTGCCACCGCGCCGTTGCCTTTGCTAGTGGTGGTGGTAGGAGGTGCTGGTGGTGATGTGTGCGGTAGGGCGGCGTTGGCAACCAGACAGACTGCGACGAAGCAAATGCGATTCCGTGCCAAGAAACAGCCCCGAAACAGCAGCAAGCGCCATGTCAACCGCCGCCACCACCAGAGAGCTGCTGGCTGTTTCCAACGAACTCTGTTTAGGTTCTTGGCTGGGGGATGCTCGCTAGTGAGCAGTTTGTCAGGAAGAGGTTGATCAGAACGAAACAGAGCATGAATCGGTATTCAGAAAGTGAGATGTTTACTGTAACGATTCGGATTTGTTGGGATTTGTTTATAGAAGGGTTAACACGTTCGGAAATCAAATCTAATTTAAACCCAATCTAAATCCTAGTATCAACCAATGGAAAGACTTTAAATTTATCACCATCTTGACCTCTCTAACCGAACGTCAAACTATTCCAAAATGTAGGTCACACTGGACTGAATCGTGACTCAAAGTTATCCCATCACGAAAAAGGATATTTCTTCGTCTCTTTCTCTTCATTAGTATTCGATCACGGTACACCACGACATCATCACCTTCGTTCAGTATCAACTCAAAGTGGTATCTGAAAAGTCGATGAAGCGAACAGGAGCAGAGTAAGAAAACTTTGCATTTCGTGGTCCGTACTTCGTATGTACTTTGGCTGCTGTGAATGATGATGATGGTTCATCATCATCACCATTCATGGTTGGCGATGACATGGCCGTCCCAGTTGGTCGTAGATAGGGATCCTAGAGAACATCGAGAGGAATCAGAAGTTCTGTAATGAAGTATGAAGATACTGGGCGAGAGGGTTGATAGATGATTTGTCTATCAAGTATTAAAGTATTACCCGACCAGTATTAAGTTCAGCAGTGCATAACGACACCTACGATGCCACTGTCAACATTTTGGATTTTAATTTGTTCTGGCGAAGGGGAATTCCTCTCGAAATGCTATAATAAAGTAGAATACATATCAACAAATCTTCTATGGAAATTGAATCACATTCTGAGAAGAGAGAGAAAAGTAATCAACCCCGGAAATTCGATTTTTATTGCGAAGTGTTCATATATAGTATTTTCTTATGATACAACATAAAGTTCCCTGACTTTTCCAAGTTTTTCTAGGGAGGATATTGAACTTTTATAATTCGAAGATTAGCCAAAATTTTGTTATATTTATAAACCTTCCAAAAACAATACAGGAATATCCTCAAGTTTTAATTTAAGTAACGGTACACAGAAAAAAATATGTTATTAAAATTTAGCGAGAAATCATGCACATAAAGGGAATGCTAGAGTTAATGCACTTTTACATGAGATATAATGTAAAATTACAGTACCATCGTGTAAATTTCCGCCAACCATCGGGTAAACCATCATGGACTCCAACCTGTGACGCGACTATTGGCGGAAATTTACACGAACGTAGCGTAATTTTACATGATATCTCATGTAAATATGTACTAACTCTAGCATTCCCTTTATGTGCATGATTTTTCGCTGAATTTTACATGAATATTATTTTCTGTGTATTAAGGGTAAATGCGTAAGAATTATTAAAATATTGATAAAAAAACCAATAGAGAATTGGAAATTACGATAGCATATCAACAAGTTTGGATAAAAGCTGGTGATGCCAAAATTCTTGGCTATTCTTTGGTGTTATGGATGGGTTATATGGTGTTAAGTTCACATTTTGATTTAAATGTTGTTTCATAACACATTGTATTATAATTAAGTTTTGATTCCCCGGTACTCGGATAGTATTGTTAAAAAGTTGCATCAAACCATGATAGAAACTTATTGAGGCTAATATTCATATCACGTTTTGTTATAATTTTGTCCTGATTATAACACTATAAGTTGTTTTCTTGTTTTTTCTTGTTTGGACCAATATCCTTTTGGTAAGGTTTTAGTTATTTCAACATCAACCCGCATCTCGTTTATAACACAATAAGTTCTGATTTTTTTCATAACATCATAACACAATTTGATACAAATTTGATATAATTATCTAGTTGGGACGTTTTAAGTTTTGTTCCTGGAGGTTTGCCGATTTTTTTCTGACTTTCTCCAGTTCTCCCAAGTTTCCAGCCAGACCGTATTTGCTCGCATAAATAGTTCCTTCCGAGATTTTGGTGTTCTTTCGGAACTACTGAGAGTTGTTCCTGGAATTTCCACCACAGTTTCTCCCAGAACTTCTGCAGGAGGTTTTCACGGGGTCTCTACCGGAGCCCCTCCCGGGATTTCTTCCAGAAGTTATCCCGATATGTTTCTAGAGCTACTAGCTGGATTGCTCCTGGAGAGCCTTCCATAACTTATCCAAAGATCTTTTGGATTTCCTAATGGAATTTCACTCACCCGTAGTTCCTTCCGGCATTTCTCTTAAAAATTTTCAGAAATTCTCATTGAATTTCTCCAATATTTCCTTCCGAAATTACTCCCTCAACTTTTTTCTAGGTTTCCCAGCTTTTCTCAGGTTTTTTTTTGTTTTTCGAGCAATTTGTTATCAAATTTTAATTTATAAATTAGCTTTCACATCATGGTCAAACATATTGTAAAAGAGCTAAAGTTATAGGATTGAATAATTGTCCCACGAAATCTGTTTCCGTCTTACCCATGTCTATTTCGGCACAACTTGAATTTAATTCCCGGTACATTTTCTACGCGACACTATGGTACATAGGATGGTCGCAAATTATGATTTAACTGTAGGTGTTTATTCGAAGTGTAGGTCAAGATCTTCGCAATCCAAATCAAATCATGTGTTCAAAGTAGGACTGAGCAGAAAGTTTTTAATTTGAGATGGATGCAGTTTTAGAATATCGACCAAAATATCTCGATCAATATTTTTGTCCACCAGATCATAATACGCCATCACAATGCAACGATTAAATCTTTCACTGTGGTTGTGAATTACGTTGTTTTGTATGCAAAAAATCCACACATACATTTGCTTGCATCATCCCTAGATGAAGACAGCTTGTTGTTTACAATTCACCGACGAGAAAAAATGATTTATTTGATAAACTAAACAGCTTTTGCTGCATTCTGCAGCAGTGAAATCCAAATTGGAAGTGCCACAGAGCTTTTCTGGAGTGTGAATTGCAGGTTGGTTCAACAAGTGAATCCGACGAAGTGAAAATGGTGAATGGTGATGAAGAACAACTCGACTAGCGGCAAAACGAGAAAAAATGGTAACTGGCAAGTGGAGTGAAATTAAAACGGGACATTTGGCGTAATCAGTCTATTTCCAGTGCTTATGGAGGGTGGCTATTGATAGTTTACATCTTTTTGCTTCCATCTGATGAGCTATTCGCAAAGCTAAGTTAGAATATCTGTAATTATCGGCTATTTTCTGTCTAATATGACGAAAATTAGTGCATATGACGAAGTAGATTTCTATCATAGGTCTATGCTAAATTTCTCTAAAGATTTCACTTGGATTCCTTCCGATACTTTTCCGAAAATTTCATATAAGGAACGTTGCACGTTATCCCAGTTAACATTCAGAGAAAATCTCCTTGTAACTCCGGGAGCAACTCTTAAAGAAATCCCAGAATGAGCATCCACAATTTTGAGACGATTTCGAGAAGAGCTTAGGGAATTATTCCTAGAAAATCTATAAAAATAACCTTAGATGGATCACTGCAAGAAATGCGGTTAACTACGGGGAAGCTGAGAAAGTGCTGAATGAAATCACGGGAAGAGCTTCATGAAAAATATCAACAGTAGCTCTTGCAAAACTCTCAAATGGAGCTCCGGAAAAAATTAGGAGAAAGTCC
Organism: Aedes albopictus; assembly: GCF_035046485.1. Taxonomy (NCBI): domain Eukaryota; kingdom Metazoa; phylum Arthropoda; class Insecta; order Diptera; family Culicidae; genus Aedes; species Aedes albopictus. The sequence goes on along the minus strand of NC_085138.1, from coordinate 61,913,666 downwards.
AGAATAAAATAAAAAAAAAAAAAACAGAGGAAAAGCTTCAAGAAAAAAAAAAACATCCCGCGAGAGCCGATAGATCTCTGCAGGCATTTCCACAGAAACTCTTCCAGATAAAGTCCACTGATTGCTCCAGGAATACGTTCAAAAAATCCTCCAGGATTTTTCTAAGAATTAAAAAAAATCCCATCTAAACTTTTCTAGGACCAATATTTTCAAGAAATTTCCTGGGGTTTTTACGAAACGAAGGTTTACGAGACTGATTACACTCATTCGAAGAGGGTTTTCTGCTTAGACTCTGAGCTATAGCTTTTTTCAAAAGTGTCTGATAACGTTGTGATCTTCGACAAAGTTTTTTTGGCATATCCTAGGCTGTTATTCTATTCAATCTATTACGTATTTTAAGAAAATATAGAGCCTCTCAAGAGAAAAAAGCAAAAACCGATGCTTTCCCATAAAAACTTCCATGCAAACTTCAAATGGGTTTAGCACCGCCCAATTGTTAACGGATCTGGCTGAAAAATTGACCAGAGCATCGTGGCGTCATATAGAACAAACTAAGAAGGGTCCCATCGAACTTTTTGTGGTTTTTCCATACAAGCTTGAGCCACCCTACTGTAGATTGAAGAGTCAAAAAGTTCCCACTAAATATTCGTGTTTTTCGTCGGAAATTCTCGTTCTCGTTCATATGCTGAAGAATTCTCTACGTTAATTATAGGTGAAAGTCCGCTTATTATATTCAGCATTAGCGTGGTGCTGTCGGTGGTGGCCAACCACGTAAAGATTTTGGTTCCGATTTGTAAAAAAGTGGTTGTTTCGTAAGATGTGTTTTCTTCCAGAATTAGGGATGTTGGGAATTTGGTAAAATTCTGACAATATTCATAAATTCCTCCAGGAAATTGGGAAGACATTTCTGGGAGAAACCCTAATAGATCTTGAGAAAATTTTCTGTAAAAATTGGCTCGAAGACGCTACATTTGCAAAATTGGGATGGGAAATGGATGTCAGAACATCCATTAGGAACTCATCATGAATCTTCGCTAGGATCTTGAACATTTCTATCAGATTTATCGCTTTAAAATTGCCATTGCTCTATAAGGTGTACAAGAAGTTTTGTTGAAAATTCTTTCGGCCTGAAACTCTTCTAGCAGTCGCGTTAGAACTATGCATGTCTTAAAGAGGCTAAACAGGCTCACACAATACACGGATGGTAAGAGCGCACAGTTTTGTTTTGTTGATTTCGTGCGTTCTTTTAATAACTTTTCAACCGTTGACTCTATCGATATGGCTTCTTTGAAGAAGCACTTTTCAGCTATAACTCAGTATATTTTGAATCAATTAACTTGAAATTTTGTACACGACTAAATACTATTCCTATCTCACCGCGGTCCAAACATTGTGTCAATTGACTCAAAATTGACTGTGTTATAGCGGGAAGAGCCCACAGCCGCATACTGGTCTATGCAACATAGTTGTTTTTAGGGATTTTTCATAGAACATAGAACCCTCTCGAATATTTCGGCATCGAAATTAAATTACTGACCTTCATTATTAGAAATCCATTCCCCAACTCAATTCACCTTGCTGTCGTTTTTATTCACATTTTTTCCCAAAAGGAAATAAGTACTTGGGGAAAGCTAGATTTTTCCCGGAGACACTACACTCCGAAAGGGTAATTCTACCTACATGGAAAATGCTACCAATTTTCCACCCCATCTTGGTTGCGTCCTTCGCCGTCCTCGAAAATGAGAAGGAACATCAATGCTTACAAAATCGAAAATCGATTGACAAGGAATTCTCGTTTCGCAAATCAATACTAAATGGTATGCTTCGAGTGCAGACATCCGAGGACGATAGCAGACAGTTCTCATTTTATGCTACTTTGAACAAACACCCAAGCCAAGAAACTACAGCCATTTTCATTTTTGTCACAACGAAAATTAAACAAATTAAAACTCCCCGCCAGAACAAGAGTTTTATATTCTCTCACAAAGGCTGCAGCAACTTGAACAGCACCAACAACTGTGCGGCAGCAATGCCGCACGCTGTTGATACTGGAATTTTGTTTTAATTAAACGGCATTAGGAGGACCTTAGTGAGTTTGGGGAAAACGAGAACCGGCGCGCGTTGCTGCTGTTGCTGTTCGGGGAAAAAGTTTAAATTGCTTCTTGGCAAGTTAGCAGCGCCGTAGACCAAACCAAAACTCCTCCGGTTTGGACTTGGACTTGGATGCAGTGGAAGCAGCGAAATATCGCATCACGATTCACGAATGAGCGAAAAAGTTTATCATTGTCTTCTTGCATGATGGGGATTTGTTGTATGAGGACGTCCTGTGACAATAAGTCTGTTGTTCTAGGTTCAGGAGATGTGCAGTGCTGTTCTCGAGAGACCACTACACTGTGCTTTGTACGCCGAGCCTATTCTTGAAGAATTAATCGTTTTCTTAATGAAATGGGGATCATCTCTTTTCTTCTTTGTTTTAAAAGTTATAGCTATTATTTATATTTTGAATTGTATATGCCTGTATGAAAATTACCATATGAATGTGAATAAAGTTTACCCGAGCAGAGGAGAATATCAAAATGATAACAACGGAATCACAGAATCTATGTTTATATCTTGGTTTGTTATTATTAACTTATTGAGGCCATAACATGTTTTGTTGGACAAACTTATTTTGTCATGATCGTGATATTAATATGTTTCTTCAAATAACATTTCAATAACATGTTTTGTTGTAGAACAAGTTCAGTTATTTTTGAATTATTGGGACTTTGCAAATATTTGATCATCAATAATACATCAATAACAAGTTTTGCAATAAAAACTACACCATTCGAGATTGACGTTGTTTACAGCATTTCGCAAGGAACAGTTGAGAAAATCAGTTCCTTTTCCTCTTCTTTCCAGCATCCACTGAGTACGTCACGCTAAAATTGGGGATTTTCGCCCTTCCCCTCCCCTCTTCGTACGGGGTTTTCCTATACTTAACAAATTGCTGGTCATATTTTCACAAACCCCCCTTCCTCCTCAGACCTTATAAGATCTTATAACTCATTTTGCTTTAAAATTGTTATCAATAACTTGTTAATTTCAAAATTTATTATTGAAATATTTTACAAATTCACTATTATTAAGTTGTTATTGAAACAAACAAAACGTGTTATTCAACTGGTCTGCCAGGAACATTTTTTTGTTATGATTTTTGTTATTTTGCCGCTTATGGCAGACAAGTTTATAACATGATATGTTATGTAAATAACACAAAAATAACTCGTTACGTTTCTCAGTTATTTTGCCAAAATAACATATTTTGTTATGCTGTTGATATTCTCTACTGCTCGGGTAAATAAATGCATTGTACAAACGTATAATCGATCTTGAAAAACATTACATCCGCAAATCATGTAAAAAATCAATTCATACTCGACTCGCGTATAATGCCTCGAGCATGTGTGATTGTCAACAACGCAAACAGATATTTTACAAATTACCATATCCAAAGTATTTTAAATTCGTTTTGGCTACTTTACCAAATATCTAGAAAATCATGACCACTATCAACCTACGTATCAGTATCCACCCATATAATCATTGATTAGCTATGATTGATAAAATTTGGTAATTGATCTGTCTTCCCCTTGTTCACATCATTTTAAGCTTCCAAGCATTCACAATGAAGAAACTATAATCATTCAAAATACAGTGGCCATGGAAAACACAAAGCCTTCACTGACTATCACAAGGCTAGCCAATTCGGCAAAAGTTTCTCCATCGTCGGATTCGGAACAGGCTCGTGTAAACAAACACGGATTTTTCCCAGCAGTTGGATTTTCATTAGAAACTGGTCGTCACCGCGTCGCGAGCCAGTTGCCTCTTTTTTGCAGTCTAGCATCCATCCATTTCATACTACCAATCAAAATATTGGAGGCACGTTCGAAAAGTGTTTATGGAAATGAAATTAGTTTTATTGATTTAAGATTTCTTTGGAATACAAAATAAAAAATTAAACATCCAGTATCTTTTTCAAAATTATTTTTTGATTTTCAAAATAATATTATTATTTTGAAAATCATGCATAACTAATTTGATTCTCTAATTTTACTGAAAATATTTGTAGAAAGTAAACTGTAATTTATGGAGTGACACCAATCTTTTCATTAAGATTCTAAGTATACATACGGTGTGCACCATTCGATACGGGGAAAACAATGGCCAACAACCATTTAATGCCCTGGGGAGATTTTCCGACAGGCCCATGTATGTATGTATACGGTGCCGAAGAGGGGGAAACCCGGGCCTTACCAGAGCGTCTGCATGTTTATCCTCACCCGCGCCGCGAAAAGAAAGCAAAACAAACTTCTGATGAACGGCGGCAGCGGCCGAGGCCGACGTTTGCCACGGGGTATGATACCCTGTCCAGTTCTGTCCAATCCAGGGAAGTACCGCCGCTACAAACTGGGATTGCTGTGTTCCCAACAGTTGTTTCACGTCTTTTTTTTTTCTCCGCTTGTTTGTATGGGGATTTTTGTTTGCCCATTTTGCAACACGCTACGCCCACCTTCTCCTGTGGGTATGCAGAATTGGTTTTTGAATCGCTGAATAGATTCTAGACTCGGACCAAATGGCTTTTGTTCCAGTCAATGGGAGATGAATTTTTTGTTTGTTGGAAACCTGTTCGTTATAGTCCGATTCGGGATATCTAAAGTGGAAACGTATTTTGCATTTGAGTACATACAGGGGGTGGCCAAAATGTTTGGGATAGGCAACTTTTTTTCTCTAACAAAAAAGTTCTACATGCTGTAACTTTTCATAGAGTGCATCAAAAATTCTCAAATTTTGACTTTTTATCAACCTGTAATATGTGCATCATTGGTACAAATTTGGGCTTGATTGGTAAATCTTTCGTGAAGCTAGAATCGTTCTCGTTAAACACTATTTTTAGACAAAAAATTTTCAAACTGTCATATCTCCGAAACCAGTAAACCGAATCGTTTACCATTTACCAACAATATATCGATATTTGATGCGCCATTTTAAAATGTAATATTTTCTCACGAGGAATAAAGTTATACCGGTTGGACATTTTCACCCATATAGTGGAAAATAAGTCAAATTTAGAATACACACAAAAATTATTAAATGTGTTCTTCCTTCAATCCAAATATGCTCTAATATACCTAATTAGAGATATTTTGAGAACAGAAGTAGAAAATCTTTGGATATCAAAACTAAAATTCATAACATTGATGTAAAAAACTTACATATTTTCGAGAAAGAACCAAAAAGTGTCAATTCATGATAACTATTTTAAATGTTCAAAAAGTACCTATGTTTAAATAACTTGTGAAGCACTAATATATTGTTGATAAATGTTCAAAACTTCATTCAATTCTGTTCACTGGTTGCTGAGATATGACAGTTCAAAATTAATCTGAAAAATAGTGTTTCACGAAAACGGTTCTAGCTTCGCGAAAGATTAACCAAACGAGCTCAATTTTGTACCAATGATACACATATAATATGTTGGCAAACAGCCAAAATTTGAGAAATTTTGATGCATTCTATGAAAAGTTACAGTATGTTGAACTTTTTTGTGAGAGAAAAAAAAGTTGCCTATCCCAAACATGTTGGCCACCCCCTGTATGTAGATACATTTACTCGACTCTCTGGACATAGTATATCATTGTACTTGCCACACAATAAACAAATTCATGGAATGGCAGACAAAGAAAGACCTTCAATTAATAACTGTGGAAGTGCTTAAAGAACACTAAGTTGAAGCAAGGCAGACCAAGTCCCAGTGCGGACGTCGAGCCATAAAGAAGAAAAAGAACAATTCTTCACACATTTAACATTTTGCATGAAAATCGGCCTACGCGTACTTCACTCCATACGGTATTGCTATTCAAACCATTTGAACTTACATTAGATTAAACAAAAGAAACTAAGTTTACAAAGTTGTTTTAATAGACTACAACTGGGCTATACCCGACTAGAAAATTGTAACAAAAATATAACATAATCCTAACAGATCATGATATTTATAACTCATTGTGTTATAATCATGTTCAACATCCTTGGTGTTTTCGAAATACTATAACTCAATTATATCACATTGTGTTATAAGTGTTGTTTGATAACTCATTGTGTTATCATTTAGTTTTGAGTCATGGACATCTGGAAAAAAATGTTACAAAATTGTATCAAAATTGGATAGAAACTAGTAATCCTGAGACCAAAATTCATATCACATTTTGTTATAATTATGATATTATTGTAACAAAAAAGGTTATAACCTTGATTAGACCAGTGTACTTTTTGTTACAATTTTAGTTATTTTAACATCATCCTGCATCTAGTTTATAACATAATAAGTTATAGAAAAATATTATTTCATCATAACACAATATGATATAAACTTGATATAATTTTCTAGTCGGGTACGGATGGTTGCCATAATATTATATTAGGCATAATAGGCGTTAGCATTACTGGTAGGAAACTATAATTCCGGGAAGAATTCTAGGATGAATATCGAACGGAATCACGGAAGGAATCCCTCAAAACATCACGAGAGTAATACCAGAAGAAATTTCGGGAAAAAGTCACGGTAGAAATTCTTGAAGGAGTCCCAAAAGAAAATCCATGAAAGTATCTTAGAGTAATCCATGAAAGAATCTTGAAAGGAGTCCCTGAGATAATCTTGGAGGAGCTCATAGAAAATCGTGGATGAACTCCAAGGAATTCTGAAAAAAAAAATCATTAGAAGAATTTCGAAAAACTCCTTAATAGATTTTCAGAATTGGAATGAGAAATGACTAAAGAAATACCAGAAGAATCGGTGTAGGATTCACGAAAGATAACTGTGAAGAAATCTCTGAAGAAGGAGGAATCCTTTACTGAATCTAATGCCTAATGGGCTCCTGGAAGAAATCAATAAAGTAATCTTCTAAAAAATCTCCGAGCCCCGAAGGATATCCTTGAAGAATCGTTGATAGAATCTCGGGAGGAATCCCAAAAGAAATTTGGGTTGAATCATTTATAAAGAATCCCAGGCGACTCAGTGAAGGAATTCTGTTAGGAGTTCCTGAATGAATACCGGAAGGAATTCATAAAAGAAGCCCAAGAGAAAACCCAGAACGAATTCTGAGGGAATCCCTGTGGAAATCCCTGAATGAATCCCTGAATATGTTTCCCTGAGATATTTTCAAAAGGAGTTCCATTGAACATTTTGGAGAAATACTTGAGGAATCCTGGGAGAGACCTTTAAAAGAATCCCGGAGGAGTCTCGAGAGGAAATCCCAGAAACATCCCGGAAAATAATCCCGGGAGAAATCTCAACAGAAATTCTTAAAAAAATCCTGTTATTAATCTCACAGGAGATATTTTCGGCTTTCAGTCTATTAAGCGATTAAAACGAAAATATATTTTCTACGTTCGTCGTTTCAATGGGCTATGCCATCTTTTTCAAGGGTTAAACATATTTTTCGTTTTTCGTCTGGAGATTTGTTCGTTGCGTGAAAGCTTGTCAGCACAGTGTGGTTATCAATTCCTATCGCATTTACTACACAGAAACGAAAACTGGACACTGGGTAATTATACTGTATTAATCTCGAGAGCTATCTCTGTCTGAAAAAAAACAGGAAAAATCCCGGTAGAAATCCATATCCCGGAAGCATTTCCTGAAGAAAGGTCTAGAGAAATCTCAAATAGAATCCCTGATGCAATTTCGAGAATGATCCGAAAAAAAAAAATCCCGTGATAAAATCCTCTTGGAATCCTGTAATAAATTCCGAAAGGAAAAAATGAAGGAACTCCGGGAGGTACCCCTGATGGAACCCTGGAGAATATTACTGAAGAAATTCTGAAAAAAAAAACCCGGGATCAATCCCCCCGGGTAGAGGAAAAGAGCTAATTAATAGCATATTTTGATATGGAGATCAAAAAGTGATATTGGTTTGATTGATATAAGAGATAAAAGATCAAAAAATAATATCACAAATTTACTCCTAGAACATCATCATCATATCATATTTAGATTTTGTAAGATCTAACCAATAGCAGCGAGCTATTCGATTGATCTTGAAATATCAAATTTTGATATTGTTCAGATGTTTCAGGAACATTTTTTAGATATTATTTTCAGATCTTTTATCTCTTATATCAATCAAACCAATATCACGTTTTGATCGTCAGTATTTCACCTCTACCCGGGCCGGAATGAATTCCAAACGGAATTCTGCAAAAAAAAGTCTGGAGGAATCCTTGATAGAGTCCAGGAGATATCCTTGAAGAAATGCTTGGAGAAACCCACAAAGAAAACTCGGGAATGATCTATGAAAGAATCGCTGAAAGAATTCGATGAAAAAATCCGGAGAAACCCATGAAAAATGTCGGGAAAATTCAGTAAAGAAATCCAGGGACGAATCCTGGGAGCATTCCTTGACGGAAACCCAGGATTGAATCTTAAATAAATCCTAGGATAAACCCTAAAAGGAATTGTGTGAGGAATCAATGGTGTGGAGAATTATTTTCAATCTGAAGTAGAGAATACTTTCAATCTGAAGGAATCCCTGAAAATTCTAGGAGAATCCTTAATAATTCCTTAGAAAGGAATCCTTAAAAGATTTTTTTAAAGAATCACGGGAGGAATTTCTACAATACACCTGAGCAAAACAATGAAGAAATGCCGGGAATTAAGGAATCCTGATAAAGATATCCCCGAAAATTTACCCGGAAGAATCACTAAAGGATGTCTGTGGAAACTCAGGAAAAAACCTGCAAGAATCTCTAATGAAACCTCTGGAATAACCCGTGAAAAAAAAAAACGGAAGTAATCCCGGTTGAAATACCTGAATACATCATTGGAGGAATCAATGGAAGATTCCCGGGATGAATTATTGAAAAGAAAAACAAATCCTGGAAGAATCCTTAATAAAGTAATCCTTAATAAACAAAATCTCAGGAGGAAACTTTGAAGGAATACTACGAGGACTCCCTGGAGGGATTCTTGATGGGATCCAAGAGACATTTTCAAAGAAATACATAAAGGAATCTCGTAAGAAGTCAATGAAAGAATCCCGGGAGAAATGCGTTCGAAAGGAAAACCTGCAAAAAACATCGGGAAGAATTTCGGGGGGATTCCTTGAAGGATTACATGAAGGGATCCCAAAAAGAATCCTGAGTGAAATATCCAGGAGAAATCTTGCATCGAATCGCTACAGGATTCTCGGGAGCAATTACAAAATGAAACCTGGTAGAAATTATTGGAGAAATCCATCGAGAATTATCGGGAGGAGTTACTGAAAATTTTCAAGGATAAATCCTTGTGAGAGGCTTTGTGTTTAGGTGAAGATATTCGTGAAAATAACAGCTGTGCTATCCAGGCACCTGTATAATCTAACTTTTTTCAGCTTTGTCTTGTTCCTATGAAGGGTGTACTAGGGTGTATTATCCGGTAGCTAACTTTGAATTGCGATATGTCCGGATTCAAAATACCGAATTAATGAAATTTTGAGCATTTATGACTTACATATATAATGATCTTTGAAAAATGTTTGACTTAATTTAAATTTGCTTATCGAAAAAAAGTTATAGCCAGATAGCAAGGTATGATCTACGATAAAGTTGTTCAGGACTACGAGTACTTCCAGGTCATGAAGAGCTTAGTTCCGAATTTTACCACCACGTGCCACTTGTGTATATAGTTGTTTCCGGTACGACTTTTGACAGATATAACACGAGATTGAAATCAAATAGGAAGGTACGATCTTCGTCATAGTTTTTCACAAGATTGAAGCCAGATAGGAAGGTACGATATTTGCCAAAGTTGTTCAGGACTACGAGTACTTCCAGGTTATGAAGAGCATAGTTCCGAATTTCACCACCACGTGGCTCTGGTGTAAATAGTGACTTCCGGTATGACTATAGTGGGATATAGCACGAGATTGAAGCCATGTAGGAAGGTGCGATCTTCGGCTAAGTTGATCAGGACTACGAGTTATTCTAGGTCATGAAGAGCATAGTTCCGAATTTCACCACCACGTGGCGCTAGTGTACATAGTTATTTCCGGCACGACTTTGGTGAGATATATCACAAGATTGAAACCAGGTACGAGCTTAGCTTCCAACTTCAAGAATCAAGGATCATTTCAGGAACACTTTGAGAGTATTCCCCAAAAATATCTACAGAAATACTTTCCGCGAATAACCACGAGTTTCTTTTAAGAGATTCAATTCTAGTAGAATAAATGTTTCAGCGTAATCATTATAAAAGTTTCGTGGATCTCATGGCAGATTTTTGTATTCGTGAAAAATGTAAACGTCAGAAAGATATTCTTATAATGATGATTCACACAAGTTTTAGAAAGTATATTCGAAGAAATTTCTGGTTCCAATTTCTTATATATTACACACATAGAAAAAAAATCACCGACTTCGATAATGTATTACCGAGATCTAAACCGTAATGTTTGATTCACTGTAAAGAATCGGTATAAGTAGCAACTTATACCGAACTTCGTTAGTGCTGTATAGATAAACGATACAATTTTACCGTATTTTTTTTACAGAAATCCATCACCAGGAAGTGGTTGTTGTTCTGAACAACTTTGCCGAAGACAGAATGTTGCTATCTTGTCGAGGTACCGAAAGAACGCGCTACAGACATGGTACTCCTAACCAATCTGAGAACAAAACGGAAATGGAAGAAGTTTACAGTGAGGAACTAATGCATTCGCCTGGTTCTCACCGGAAGCTGCATAAAATTCCAATCGGCTTTCACTACACCTTTTAGGATAGTGTAGAATTCCGATAACGAAAAAAGATTAAAATTTAGTTCACTAACTACTGAGATATGGATGTGCAAAAAAAAATAGTTCCACGTTAAAGCAGAAACATTTCGATGAATTTATGACGCAATTCCCAATATGAATCCATGAGCCATATGTTGTTGTTTTTTAGAAAGTTCCATGGAGAAATTGCATGCGAAGGTCTTTGGCAAAGCCATGGAGGGATTCCTACAACAATCATTTCAGGAATATCCAAAAATTTCTCAAAAAAAATCTCAACGGGAACACCTATAATGATCTCTCCAGGGATACCTAAAGGAACCTTTACATACATCCCTCCAGGAATCTTGCCAGGGATTCCTCCAGAAATCTGTTTTGGGATTCCTCTCAGGAATCTCTCCAGGAATTGTCCATAGATTCCTCCAAGAATCTTTGCAGGAATTCCTTCAGGTTTTTTTTTTCGGAAATCTCTACAAGAATCCCTCCAGTAATCTCTCCAGAAATTTGTCTAGAGAATTCTCCAGGATTCTCTTCACAGATTCCTCCAGGAATCTCTCTCGAGAAATTCCTCCAGGTAGCTCTCCAGGAGTTGTCCATGGACTTTTCCAAGAATCTCTGCCGGGAATCCTTCTGGAATCTTTCCAGTAATCTCTCCAGAGATTACTCCAGGAATCTCTCCAGAAATCACTCCCGAGAGGTTCCTTCAGGAATCTTTTTAGAGGGATTTCTTCTAAAATTTTTCTCGATGGATTCCTCCTGGAATCTCTTTCAAGGGATTCCTTCTAGAATTTCTTTCGAGAGATTCCTCCAGGAATCTCTCTCGAGGGATTCCTCCTGAAATCTCTCTCCAGGGATTCCTCCAGAAATCTGTCTAGAGATTCCTCCAGGATTCTCTTCACAGATTCCTCCAGGAATCTCTCTCGAGAAATTCCTCCAGGAAGCTCTCCAGGAGTTGTCCATAGATTTCTTCAAGAATCTCTGCCGGGATTCCTTCAGAAATATTTCCAGAAATCTTTCCAGGAACTGCTTCAGTAATCTCTCCAGGGATTCCTCCAGGAATCTCTCCTGAAATCTCTCCAGGGATTCCTCCACAAATCTCTCCAGGGATTCCTCCAGGTATCCTTGCAGAAATTCATCCACAAATCACTTCAGGAATTCCTCCAGCAATCTCTACATGGATTCTTACATGAATCTCTTCAGGGATTCCTCCGGGAATCTCTCCAGAGCTTCCTCCAGGAATATCTCCAGGGATACCTCCAGGAACCTCTGTAGGGATTTCTTCGGAAATCTCTCCTGGAGCTTCTTCCATTTACAACCATTTTATTCATGAAAATTAAAATCGTTTTGCTTATAATCGCTATTCCAATTAAAAATCAAAGATATTGCAAAGCCAAAAAAAAGGTGTTGGACTCTAAAAATAGTAGGACTAGGATATTAAAAAGATTAAAAATTTAATCGTCAAAAAATTTATTGCCGAAGAAAAAAATCCTTTAGAATTTACAAAAGAATAGCTTAACCCTTTGGAGCCGGAGGGGTCATATATGACCCCGGCGATGAAACCGAGCATAACAAACGTGTTCGACACTAGCGAGGTTGCGTCAACAGCGGCGAAACAAATCGGCTCCAAAAGGTTAAAGAATAACACATTGAATTGTCGAAGAAAATTTCAATTACGGATTGAATATCCAAAGATTATTCCGACAAAAATTCCTAAGGATTTCAATATAGGTTCTAAAAAATCAAAGAGCATCTTCCTTTGGAATTTTTACAGGAGTTGCTGATGGAATTCGCAAAGAAAAAATAGAGACCTAGAGTAATGCAAAGCAATTGCCAAGGACTTCAAATAAAATTGTCAAATGAATTTTCTTTGAACGAACTTGGGTCTAGCTTGCAGTCTTAATAAATTGGCCAATGAATTTGTTTTCATGGCTCCAACGTTTCGATGCCAATTTGGATCTTCATCAGGGATCGAAACGTTGGGGCCCAAAAAATAACCTCGTAGGCCAATTCATTAAAACTGCAAATCAGGTCAAAGTTTGACTGTCGTAAATCCCAAGAAAGTAATTTACTTATGAATTGCTTAGGAAAGTTCCTAAGTAAGTATTGAATAAATTTTGTAATGGAATTATAGATGAAATTTCAAAAGAAGTTGCTTGATGAGTTACACAAAAGGTAGTCTAAGGAACTTCCAAAGGAATTGCCATTGCCCAGTGTAAAGAAATTCTAAAAGCAATTACCAAAAAAAAGGTACACTATTTCAAGTGGAACATTTCCAGTTCACCGGACGAATCGCGTAGACGCGATTTATTGCAATTTAAACTACACAAAAAACGATCATCAGCTTACAGAATTCAAAAATTCGGTAAACTAGTGTTATAACTCGGCAACGATTTGTTGAATTGAAATGACGTCTCCAAAGATGGTTGAGGATATTTGAAGGACTTTTAGAAAATAAAAACTGAGAGTAATATTCATCGCGGATTTATATAATATGTCATATAATTTCAATTTCCCTAAACCCTTACCCTTCGATTTTTTTTTCATTATTTTCCTACTGAAAGTTGAATTCTAGCCTCAAAACTTACCAAGTAGCCCAGGATAGTCAAGTACTTCCAACTGCATATTCAACTGCATATTTTTTTCTCAAATATTTAGTTTTAATCGATTTCTTAAACACCTTTTGAGATTTAAAAATTTCTAAATATATTCCTCATCAAAATTCCAATAAAGAAACTAAACATACCTTATCGTCTTCTCAATCCAACCATATTATTCAAAAATCAATAAAATCAGGAAAAAATCAACCTTCTTAAATGTTATTCGAGATGATACAAATATTCACATATCTGAGAAATATTGATCCTTGTCTGATAAAAAAATGTAAACAGTAAATAGTCTTAAACATTTTTCTTTTTTTTTTTAAATCGCAATAACTTAAGTATAATTGGATGTAGGAAAACAATATATATTTAGTTTTATTATTACAATGTGTAGGTATAATCCAGGTTTGATATCGAATATTCTAGAACATATTTTTTTTGCTTGTTTTCAAAATCGATGAAAAAAATTGTGGAAAACATAGTTTGAAGCATTTCACTATCCTGGACTACTGGCAAATTTTGAGACTGAAAGTCAGCTTTGTACTGGAAAATTAAAAAAAAAATAATAATGATAAAGTTCATGGAAAATTCCAATTTGAATATTACGCTCAGTATGATTTCATATAAGTCCTTCAAATATCCTTCAACATGTTTGGAAACATAACTTCAATCCAACAAACCGTTTTCAAGTTTATTTTTTTTTTAAATAAGTTTTTTTTCCACACGCCCTTTTCAAAAGTCAGGCGAGAAAAATTGGTTATGTATAGATTCAAAAGCAAATGATTCATGAAATCCAGCGCATGTCCGAAGTATCATTGAAATTGAAAAATTATCGAGTTAAAAATGAGAATTTTCGTGTTTGGCTGGAAATGCTCATATTTAATGAATAACACGTACACTTCCGATCGAAAGTTTAGAATCATTTCCTTAAAACATAACCATAATTTATTTTTGGAAATGTTTTGAATAAACATTTCCAAAAATAAATTTCAACTTTGGCAGTTTGACCCTCTTTTACGCAGAATGTAAACCTGTTCTGTGGCTTAGATGGTTAAAGCGCCGGTCTAGCAAATTCGGAGTCGCTGGTTCAAATCCACCAGGACGCGACTGTGATGAAATCCAGTACTTTGGAAAATGGTTTAGCACCCGAAGGGAATGGAGTTAAACACGAGTCGTTCGAATCTTTTTTGACTTGCTCGGTAGTTATAACCACTAGAACACCAAGCTAGTCTGCTAAATCATATGCCAATGTATCTTAAAATACATAGAAGGAACAGAATAGAAGAAAAAAAGTTCCTCCGTGACACAGTTTTCAATCGTTGGAACAGTTATTTAACGGATTTGTATAAGTATGAACAGTAACGGTTGTTGCTCCATAAAGAAACGTTATTGGTTGATGCTGTAACTCGTAAGATATCCAATTAACGCTTTTCAATAATGTATTGCCCTTCTGTGAAGTAACACATTCGTCATCTAAGTAATGGAATACTTCATGATCATGCTAGACTTACATTCATGGTCGTGACATCTCACTTCTAGCTGGAACGGAAACGAGAAACCATTTGCTCAGGAATTTAGAAGTGCCTCCCGATGGGAACAATATTTACCTGTAAAGAAATGAAGAAAACACAGACACAATTAGAATGATCTAGAAGATGATCTCACCTAGCTGTGGGGAATGAACTTTGGAGCTGACACTATTGTGCCAATGAATGATTCCATTTATGACGAGAAATGTTACGAAGTAACACCTTAGTGCTAATTTTCTTTCAAGTTCGTAATGTAACTACCAGGCTAAGTTGCCTGGGCATTGCAAATCGTTGAAGGTAAAACAAGAGGTAAACTAAATCGGGAAAATATATTTCCGTAGAAACAGCATAGTATACGAGCTTGACCGTCGGAATAAATGAGCTGCCAGTCGTCCGTCGGTCGGATATGGTAGAACGGTTCTCCACGCTTTCAACGCTCACCAAGCATACAAATAGCAACTAATTTCACCGTCAAATCATAACAAATTGCACTTTCCATCATCCGATTCCCAACCCAACCCACTCAAACCATTTCAACCTTGCTTGCTTTGGAAGCGCTTATACCCGCACCTATGAAGGAACTCTATTTATTTAGTTTCGCTACTTTTTACGATCGCTCTTGCCGCCCATCATCGAGTGATACGAGAACGATGCATGTAAAACGTTTCCAACCAAGCCGTGAAGCTCTCTGAATTGAATGTTTGTTTACGAATGGTTCTTTGATTTGAGCTGCGTAAATTATTGGCAGTTAATTAAACATGCCTAGAGGCCGCGTGTGTGCCGGTGAAATTGATGAACCGTTTCGCCACATGCGAATCTAGCATTCATCTTCCAACCGTGATCTTTCCCGTGCGTGGTAACAGTTGTATTTCAACTGAATTTTCAGTTGGAAATCTACTGAAGTTCAATTGAAATCAATTTACGAGTCAACCGAAATTCAATTGGATTGTAACTAGAATTCATCATGGAAATGTTATAGAGACATCAGCATTGAATCAAACGAGGTTCGCCTCCCGATAAGCAACTTTTTAAAATTCAATTTGAATAGGACAAAGAATCAACTATTTAAAGTAAATTTTCCAGAAAGTTGACATCGCCATTATAACATGCAGATCTATTACAAAGCATTTCGAAAAGTTCATAAACTTTGACCAACTTCGCAGGCTCATCATTTCGAGTGTATCAAAAAAAACCCAAAAAGAACTCCGCGGTTTGGCCCATCAGCCTCAGTCGTAATTCAAAGCGGTCAAAGTTTTTCCCTCATCGCTCATCGGTCGACCACCAATGACTTTTTAATGTCCACGCAGGCTGGTTGGTTGGTTTGGTTGGCATTATCTTGGTAGGACGGACGACGACTGATGGTATTTGCTGTAAACCCAAGAGCTCTTGTCGTCATCCGCTGCCGAAATTACAAAAGTTCCAAAATCCCCTCTGCTCCGTGCATCCCCAACCTGTCACAAGGACAACAGAATTGTCTTACCTTACTTTGAAATTTTGCGAAAGTTCATCTTCCGAAAATTAATTTCACGCAGCTTCGAGGACTGAGTTGGCAACTTTCTGTCTTTGTTGGGTGATGGAATTAAACCTTGGACGACGCGACGCGACGGCCGGATGGTTAATTCCCTCCGGGAATGGTGTCTGTTTGGTTGAGGTGAATTACGGCCGTAGTTGCTTGGGGACCTTCAGTTCCGTTCCGGCATCATTCAAAGGACGTTAATGGAAACGGATCCGCAGCGGCCGGGGAACACAGAAATTGCAAAACAACTTTCGGTTCATTCCCAGGTGAGTGGCTTTAATGTTTACTTGCTCTAACGTTCGAGAATAAATAACATGCCTTATTTTGCGTAGGTTGAGAGGCCTACATAATTTTAATCTGATAAATTCTACACGTTGGGTTGGATATGTATGTATGTATCAGATTTCAAGTGGGATCAACTGTAATTGAGATAATAAGCCATTTGAATAAAGCTGAGTAAATACCTTGGTAAATACACTTTACTAGACCTATGTGGGAAGCCGAGGAGGATATCTCTGTAAATCTTCACAAAGATCTGATTAGAAAGTATTTACTTAGTATTATCATAGCCCTATGTTA